>NC_133620.1:22692422-22822772 GCF_048593235.1 Sminthopsis crassicaudata
CTTCTTTCCTCCCTCTATCTCTCCCTGTTGTCTCCCTTTCTCCCTCCTCCCTCCTCCCACACAGTTGTGCAAGATTACAACAATTTCTCAGCAGGATAACACCCTGTGACCAAGTGGGATTTATACCAGGATGCAGGACTGCTCGATATCAGGAAAACTCTTGCCATGATTGACCATATCAATAACAAAACTGATCATCTCGGTCGATGCAGAAAAAGCTTTTGACAAAACCAGTGAGCATAGGGGTAAAGGGAGTTTTCCTTAAAATGATAAGCAGCATCTGTCTAAACCCCTCAGAGTTGCGCTGGATAATAGGGATAGAATGAATGAGCCTTCCCTCGAGGAGCTTCCATTCTGTGGGGAGAGGAGGAAGCCATGCAAACCCAGGTGCAAAAGTGCCAAATGTAGACCACGAAAGTGAGGCAAAAGCAGAAGTGGTCACTTCCTCTCATGGAAAGTGGGTCTTCCCCGACTGGCCATGGCCGTCGCTAACATTTGTGTCTCTCACCGAGTGGTAGAAAAGCCAAGTCGCCTGCCCCTGAGATCACCTCAGTCCATCAGGTTCCTCTGCTGTAAAGTGAAGGGCCATGGTGGATAGAGAGTGCGGCCTGGAGTCTGGGATATTTATCTTCCTGAGTTCAAATCCGGCTTCAGCCATTTGCTAGGTATAAGACTCTCAGTGAACATGTGCAAAAATGTGTGTAGCAGCTCTTTTTGTGGTAGCAAAGAGTTGGGAAATGAGTAGATCCCATCAGTTAGGGATGGCTGAACAAGCTGTGGTACATGGAGGTGATGGAATATTATTGTTCTATAAAAAATGAACAAGCTGATTTTAGCAAGGTCTGGAAAGTTTTACATGAACTGATGCTGAGAGAAACGAACAGAAGCAGGAGTACATCGTACACAGTAAAAGCAAGATTCTAATGATCGACTATGGAAGATTTGGTTCTTCTCAATGGTTCAGTGACCCAGTAAACTTTGGATAGAAAAAGCCATCTGCATCCAGAAAAAGAGCTGACAATGTAAATCAGCATAGTCTGTGTTCATTTTTTTTTAATCTCTCCCATGGTTTTCCCTTTTGCTTTGATTTTTCTTCTCCAATATGATTCATAAAGCAATATGTATTAAAAATAAATAAATTTACTAGAAAAAATAACAAATGGTATAGCTTAAAAAAAAAAGATTCTAGGTGAATCACTTTACCCTGTTTGCCTCAATTTCCTCATCTGTAAAAATGAGTGGAGAAGATATTACAGTATCTCTGCCAAGAAAACCCCAAATAAGGTCACAGAGTCAGACGTGACTGAAAAATGGCTGAACGATAGCAATACAACAACAAAGTGAAAGGGTTGGAACCCAGGAGCCTTGAGAGGTGGTTGAGGATTCCAGCCCCATGGAGGCAGTGATGCTGGCCCTGCGGGTGCCTCCTGGCACACTGTAAGCATTTAATAAGTGCTCATTGATTCTCAGAGTGAAAGGGATGTCTAAAGCTGTCTTGACCAACTTTCCCATTTTACAGATGAGGAAACATAGGGAAGTTGATTGACTCACCCAAGTTCACACAGATGGTGGAGAGCAGAAGTGGGATTTGGACCCACATCTTCTGACTCCAGAAGTAACGCTCTTCCCACTGCCTCCCTACCCCTGTCCCCTAACAACAATCCCCACTATGCCCTTCCTGACAAGGTCAAAGCAAAGGCTGAGGCCTTTGCTTTAAAACCTGCAGTGAAAGAGAGCTTGCAAACCACCGAGACTGCCTGTTCCATGTTGTCGGAAGCCTTTCCAGCCATTGAACCTCAGTTCACTTCTTTGGGACCCCCCAATCACTTTTGGTTTTAAGGCTGTTCCTTCCTTCAGATCCTCCCAGGCAGCTCTCTGTATATCTCCGGAGCCTTCTTGAGGCTAAACTGCCCTGATCCTTCCACCAGTTCTCCTAAGATGTGGAAGGCCCTTCACTGGAATGGATGCTGTTCTCTAGATGGTTTTTATCAATCATGGTTTCCAGATCAGGAAATCTCCAAGTTAACCAGTAGTAGAACCCAAAGGGTCTTGATAGAACCCTCCAGTTTAATTCCTTCATTTTTGGAGGTGGAAACTGAAGACCAAAGTAGAGAAAGGACTTATCCAAAGACAGCTGACTCTTTATGTGGGTTCTAGATGTGATCCTAAAACAAAGGTGCAAGGCTTGCATGGAGGCAATCTTTGGTTGATGTAGAGAAGGGTTTTGTAGCAGAGTAACAGAGGCGTGACCTGCTTCTGGAGGTCGTCGGTTCCCCATTGCTGGAGTTCATACAGGATTATGAGTGCGTAATAGGGATGCTTTTGAGGGGGCTTCTGTTCATTTCCAGATGGGCCCTGATCCCCCAGAAGACTCCTTCCGAATCTGAGAGCTTATGATTTAATCTCCGATACCTGATTTTGGGCCCTATTTCACATTTCAAATCCACTTTCTTTGAGAAACTACAGTGTTCAGATGGAGGCTGAAGGACTGTGTGCATGGGGTTAGCAAGGCCGATGCTCACAAAGGACCCACCTGGTTTCTCTTCCTCGTTTCCTGCCTTGAAAAGAAATCCTTGTGTTGTATTATTCAGAATACTGAATAAGTCATGGCCCAGTATCCTTTGCGATCCTCTCCAGTGATTAGCTAAGGGGCCTCCCTCTTGGGAACCCTTCCCTGCACCAAGGTGGAATGGGAAGGTCAGGCTACGGTGAGCCGGCAGCAGGAAGAAGGAAGGAAAGACCATGCAAGACCATCCTTTCGGGAGGCCAAAGAGGAGGCTACATTAATCATCACAGCTTCCATTTTGATGCTCCCCCATGTTCCTAGTAGAGAATGAGGGTGGAGTTGGCAGTGAGGGCTGGGTCATTTTTCCTCCAAGTGTGCTCAGGGTCAAGCTTTTCTGCCTCTGCCTCCTTTGGCAGCCACAGGGATTCGGGGTGGGCCTGCACCAACCTAGAAATATAAATATACACAAAAGGTTCTTTACCCATTTGGGGTCCTTACCCTTTTGGCACTTCAGTGAAGGCAATAGGTTCTTTGTCAGAATCATGTTTTTAAACGTATCCTATAAAGTATTTTTAGACAATAAATCCATAGGCTCCTGGTTAAGAACCGCTCTCAGATAGGCCCTGGCCTTTTTTGTGGTAGGAAGGTAGAATGTCCAAGGTGTTCCAGTGGATTCTTCCTCTCTCATGCTCTTCAATCCCTGACTTCTGTGTCCTGACTTTCTCTCCCACGCTGGGAGGGCCCATGGCAGTTGCTCGGGCGGAGGGTCCCTCTGCCATTTACTTCATGGACGACCCATCTGTAGAATCCGACCTCTACGTTGCTGTTGCTTCCTGGTGCCGCCCCTTCCCCTTCTGGGCCAGTGCTTTTCTGGGGGGATGATAGGCAATAAACCTAATAAATGACCTGGACTCTTGGATGGAGAGGACCTCGAATGCCAGACTACAGAATTTGGGGTTGCTCCTTTATGCAGGAGTGAGTAATAACTGTTACTCCGATTTGTTTTTCCTCCCTAGCTCCCCACCCCCAACATGTTGTTTGAGAGCCAGAACTCAGTGGAACCAGATGAGTGTAAGACGGTCCCTAGGGATTTCTTCTCCCGATCTACTTCACATGTGCCCATTTTGGGGGGGTCGGAGTGTAAGCATATTGGTCAGGGCGGAGGCAACGCGAATGTGCAAAGGGGGGAGTTTGTTGTTAATTAATTAGAGCATTAAATGTTGTCCTCCAGGAAGAGCCGACCATCTGGCCATGACGCGATGTTGTTAGAGGTATGTGTGTGTATGTGTGCGTGTGTGTGTGCAGGCGCTCATGCATACGTATGTACAGGGGAGCTCGAGGGACTCAGAGACATTTGGGTCTGTTTTGCAGTTAACGGATTTGTCAGTCAATGATCGCTTATTAAACTCTCACTGTGTGCAAGGTCCTGGGACATGGAGAGAAAAACCTGAAACACTCCCTGCCCTTGGGGAGCTTATGTTCACTTGGGGGGCACAGCAGTGGAAGAGCTGTGGCTCTGAAATGGAGGACCCGAATTCAAATCCTGCCTCCGACTTTCACCACCTTTGTGACATTTTGTGACTATTTAACCTCCTTTAACATAGTAACAAAGTCTCAGTTTCCTTTTCTGTAAACTGAGGGAGTTTGACTAGGTGGCTTCTGGGCTTCCCTCCAGCTTGAGACCTATGATCCAATGTCTGTGTGTGTGTATGTTTACATAACACACACACACACACACACACACACACACACACACACACACACACACACTACAAGGAATGGAAGGAGCTGGAGGAATAGGGAGAAACATTGGGGAGAAGCCCAAGCTGTGGCCTGTTTATCATTGGCAAAGCTGGGATCGGAACCCAGCTCCTCTAACTTCAGAACCAGCGCGTAGGACAAGTGTTAGGGACGCAGTTCTACTCCAGGCTCACATAAACCGAGCCCCTGCCCCAGATCAAACCTTCCCTTCCCCTCCAGCCCCTCAAGTTCTGGTGCTTTCTGGGAAAAGTCTTCACTTGTCAAGTACTTTTCCTTTTCTTTTCTCCTTGGATCTTCTCAGACCCTTGGGGGGGTATCTAGAAGTCATATGACTGGCCAAGGCCTCGGAGCCGCACTCGGACCCTGGGCTACCTTTGGATGTTCCAGGCCCCGTTGGAAGGCGGGCCCTTTACAAGAAAGAGAGCTGGGTGAACTTAGTGGCCTCGGATCCAGCTGCAAAGCTACCCCTCCTTCCCTCCTTTTCTCCCTTCTTCTTTCCTCCCTCTCTCTCTCCCTGTTGTCTCCCTTTCTCCCTCCTCCCTCCTCCCACACAGTTGTGCAAGATTACAACAATTTCTCAGCAGGATAACACCCTGTGACCAAGTGGGATTTATACCAGGATGCAGGACTGCTCGATATCAGGAAAACTCTTGCCATGATTGACCATATCAATAACAAAACTGATCATCTCGGTCGATGCAGAAAAAGCTTTTGACAAAACCAGTGAGCATAGGGGTAAAGGGAGTTTTCCTTAAAATGATAAGCAGCATCTGTCTAAACCCCTCAGAGTTGCGCTGGATAATAGGGATAGAATGAATGAGCCTTCCCTCGAGGAGCTTCCATTCTGTGGGGAGAGGAGGAAGCCATGCAAACCCAGGTGCAAAAGTGCCAAATGTAGACCACGAAAGTGAGGCAAAAGCAGAAGTGGTCACTTCCTCTCATGGAAAGTGGGTCTTCCCCGACTGGCCATGGCCGTCGCTAACATTTGTGTCTCTCACCGAGTGGTAGAAAAGCCAAGTCGCCTGCCCCTGAGATCACCTCAGTCCATCAGGTTCCTCTGCTGTAAAGTGAAGGGCCATGGTGGATAGAGAGTGCGGCCTGGAGTCTGGGATATTTATCTTCCTGAGTTCAAATCCGGCTTCAGCCATTTGCTAGGTATAAGACTCTCAGTGAACATGTGCAAAAATGTGTGTAGCAGCTCTTTTTGTGGTAGCAAAGAGTTGGGAAATGAGTAGATCCCATCAGTTAGGGATGGCTGAACAAGCTGTGGTACATGGAGGTGATGGAATATTATTGTTCTATAAAAAATGAACAAGCTGATTTTAGCAAGTTTGGAAAGTTTTACATGAACTGATGCTGAGAGAAACGAACAGAAGCAGGAGTACATCGTACACAGTAAAAGCAAGATTCTAATGATCGACTATGGAAGATTTGGTTCTTCTCAATGGTTCAGTGACCCAGTAAACTTTGGATAGAAAAAGCCATCTGCATCCAGAAAAAGAGCTGACAATGTAAATCAGCCTAGTCTGTGTTCATTTTTTTTTAATCTCTCCCATGGTTTTCCCTTTTGCTTTGATTTTTCTTCTCCAATATGATTCATAAAGCAATATGTATTAAAAATAAATAAATTTACTAGAAAAAAATAACAAATGGTATAGCTTAAAAAAAAAAGATTCTAGGTGAATCACTTTACCCTGTTTGCCTCAATTTCCTCATCTGTAAAAATGAGTGGAGAAGATATTACAGTATCTCTGCCAAGAAAACCCCAAATAAGGTCACAGAGTCAGACGTGACTGAAAAATGGCTGAACGATAGCAATACAACAACAAAGTGAAAGGGTTGGAACCCAGGAGCCTTGAGAGGTGGTTGAGGATTCCAGCCCCATGGAGGCAGTGATGCTGGCCCTGCGGGTGCCTCCTGGCACACTGTAAGCATTTAATAAGTGCTTATTGATTCTCAGAGTGAAAGGGATGTCTAAAGCTGTCTTGACCAACTTTCCCATTTTACAGATGAGGAAACATAGGGAAGTTGATTGACTCACCCAAGTTCACACAGATGGTGGACAGCAGAAGTGGGATTTGGACCCACATCTTGTGACTCCAGAAGTAACGCTCTTCCCACTGCCTCCCTACCCCTGTCCCCTAACAACAATCCCCACTATGCTCTTCCTGACAAGGTCAAAGCAAAGGCTGAGGCCTTTGCTTTAAAACCTGCAGTGAGAGAGAGCTTGCAAACCACCAAGACTGCCTGTTCCATGTTGTCGGAAGCCTTTCCAGCCATTGAACCTCAGTTCACTTCTTTGGGACCCCCCAATCACTTTTGGTTTTAAGGCTGTTCCTTCCTTCAGATCCTCCCAGGCAGCTCTCTGTAGATCTCCGGAGCCTTCTTGAGGCTAAACTGCCCTGATCCTTCCACCAGTTCTCCTAAGATGTGGAAGGCCCTTCACTGGAATGGATGCTGTTCTCTAGATGGTTTTTATCAATCATGGTTTCCAGATCAGGAAATCTCCAAGTTAACCAGTAGTAGAACCCAAAGGGTCTTGATAGAACCCTCCAGTTTAATTCCTTCATTTTTGGAGGTGGAAACTGAAGACCAAAGTAGAGAAAGGACTTATCCAAAGACAGCTGACTCTTTATGTGGGTTCTAGATATGATCCTAAAACAAAGGTGCAAGGCTTGCATGGAGGCAATCTTTGGTTGATGTAGAGAAGGGTTTTGTAGCAGAGTAACAGAGGCGTGACCTGCTTCTGGAGGTCGTCGGTTCCCCATTGCTGGAGTTCATACAGGATTATGAGTGCGTAATAGGGATGCTTTTGAGGGGGCTTCTGTTCATTTCCAGATGGGCCCTGATCCCCCAGCAAGACTCCTTCCGAATCTGAGAGCTTATGATTTAATCTCCAATACCTGATTTTGGGCCCTATTTCACATTTCAAATCCACTTTCTTTGAGAAACTACAGTGTTCAGATGGAGGCTGAAGGACTGTGTGCATGGGGTTAGCAAGGCCGATGCTCACAAAGGACCCACCTGGTTTCTCTTCCTCGTTTCCTGCCTTGAAAAGAAATCCTTGTGTTGTATTATTCAGAATACTGAATAAGTCATGGCCCAGTATCCTTTGCGATCCTCTCCAGTGATTAGCTAAGGGGCCTCCCTCTTGGGAACCCTTCCCTGCACCAAGGTGGAATGGGAAGGTCAGGCCACGGTGAGCCGGCAGCAGGAAGAAGGAAGGAGAGACCATGCAAGACCATCCTTTCGGGAGGCCAAAGAGGAGGCTACATTAATCATCACAGCTTCCATTTTGATGCTCCCCCATGTTCCTAGTAGAGAATGAGGGTGGAGTTGGCAGTGAGGGCTGGGTCATTTTTCCTCCAAGTGTGCTCAGGGTCAAGCTTTTCTGCCTCTGCCTCCTTTGGCAGCCACAGGGATTCGGGGTGGGCCTGCACCAACCTAGAAATATAAATATACACAAAAGGTTCTTTACCCATTTGGGGTCCTTACCCTTTTGGCACTTCAGTGAAGGCAATAGGTTCTTTGTCAGAATCATGTTTTTAAACGTATCCTATAAAGTATTTTTAGACAATAAATCCATAGGCTCCTGGTTAAGAACCGCTCTCAGATAGGCCCTGGCCTTTTTTGTGGTAGGAAGGTAGAATGTCCAAGGTGTTCCAGTGGATTCTTCCTCTCTCATGCTCTTCAATCCCTGACTTCTGTGTCCTGACTTTCTCTCCCACGCTGGGAGGGCCCGTGGCAGTTGCTCGGGCGGAGGGTCCCTCTGCCATTTACTTCATGGACGACCCATCTGTAGAATCCGACCTCTACGTTGCTGTTGCTTCCTGGTGCCGCCCCTTCCCCTTCTGGGCCAGTGCTTTTCTGGGGGGGTGATAGGCAATAAACCTAATAAATGACCCGGACTCTTGGATGGAGAGGACCTCGAATGCCAGACTACAGAATTTGGGGTTGCTCCTTTATGCAGGAGTGAGTGATAACTGTTACTCCGATTTGTTTTTCCTCCCTAGCTCCCCACCCCCAACATGTTGTTTGAGAGCCAGAACTCAGTGGAACCAGATGAGCGTAAGACGGTCCCTAGGGATTTCTTCTCCCGATCTACTTCACATGTGCCCATTTTGGGGGGGTCGGAGTGTAAGCATATTGGTCAGGGCGAAGGCAACGCGAATGGGCAAAGGGGGGAGTTTGTTGTTAATTAATTAGAGCATTAAATGTTGTCCTCCAGGAAGAGCCGACCATCTGGCCATGACGCGATGTTGTTAGAGGTGTGTGTGTGTATGTGTGCGTGTGTGTGTGCAGGCGCTCATGCATACGTATGTACAGGGGAGCTCGAGGGACTCAGAGACATTTGGGTCTGTTTTGCAGTTAACGGATTCGTCAGTCAACGATCGCTTATTAAACTCTCACTGTGTGCAAGGTCCTGGGACATGGAGACAAAAACCTGAAACACTCCCTGCCCTTGGGGAGCTTATGTTCACTTGGGGGGCACAGCAGTGGAAGAGCTGTGGCTCTGAAATGGAGGACCCGAATTCAAATCCTGCCTCCGACTTTCACCACCTTTGTGACATTTTGTGACTATTTAACCTCCTTTAACATAGTAACAAAGTCTCAGTTTCCTTTTCTGTAAACTGAGGGAGTTTGACTAGGAGCTTCTGGGCTTCCTTCCAGCTTGAGACCTATGATCCAATGTCTGTGTGTGTGTATGTTTACATAACACACACACACACACACACACACACACACACACACACACACACACTACAAGGAATGGAAGGAGCTGGAGGAATAGGGAGAAACATTGGGGAGAAGCCCAAGCTGTGGCCTGCTTATCATCGGCAAAGCTGGGATCGGAACCCAGCTCCTCTAACTTCAGAACCAGCGCGTAGGACAGTGTTAGGGACGCAGTTCTACTCCAGGCTCACATAAACCGAGCCCCTGCCCCAGATCAAACCTTCCCTTCCCCTCCAGCCCCTCAAGTTCTGGTGCTTTCTGGGAAAAGTCTTCACTTGTCAAGTACTTTTCCTTTTCTTTTCTCCTTGGATCTTCTCAGACCCTTGGGGGGGTATCTAGAAGTCATATGACTGGCCAAGGCCTCAGAGCCGCACTCGGACCCTGGGCTACCTCTGGATGTTCCAGGCCCCGTTCGGCTGCCATCGCTCGCTGTGCTGTGGCTTTCTTTACTCAGCCCTGGTCTCTGGGAGCCTTCTCATAATGACTATTTAATTATCATGACTGGAGTTTAAAAAAAAAAATGACAGCTGCGTAGTTAGATGCTTCCGAGAGGCAGGAAGTTGGCCGGGAGCCCATCGGTGCATTGTCCCCATAACTGCTCTCCCCCTAATCAGACACATTTTCATTCTCCCTTAATGGAACCATCAGGAGCCACAGGGGAGGGTTCATCACCACGGACAGCTCAGGCTCCTCCCAAGGCCGCCCTGCGTTTCAGCACCACGGACAGATCTGGGGCCTCAGGTTGGGGCCTGGCCTCCCACTCCACCCCTGGACCACCCTGACACTGGGGATGTTGCCTGAAGTCAAGCTGAAGATGTGGCCCTGGTTCTGCCCCTGGGGCCAGGCCAAGGGGGGGGGGGTCTTTCCTCGTCTGACAGCCCCTCTAGTTCCTGCCAATTGTCTCCAAGTTAAACACCCCCCTTCTTTTAACCAGGCTTTGTAGGGTGTAGTTTCCAGTTACCTCATCTTCATGTTACCTGCCTCTGAACAGAGCACTGGACCTGGGTTCAAATCTCACCTTGGCACTTAATACATGTGTAAACTGGGATCAAATGAGAGGCTCCTTCCAGCTCTCCTTCTGTGACCTTAGGATAAACATTTACAAAACCATCTACAGCTACTCCCCTCCCACCCATCAATCTCTGGTGGAGTCCACATTAAATTCAAGGAATCTTCCAGAGGAAGTCAGAAAACTAAATCGTTTACTGGTGATTGGCTGCTTTATATTTTATAATAGTTTATGGTATAGAAAATAGTATTATTATTACTAGTAATAATGAGCATTTATATAGTTCTTTAAGGTTTACAGAGCATTTTGCTTGTATTATTTCATTTGATCCTCATAAGAATCCAGCGAAGCAATGCTATTATCATCATCCCCATTTCACAGATGAGAAAAACTGAGGTTTAGGGAGGTTAAGTGCTTAAGTTCATACAGCTAGTAATTGTCTGAGATGAAATTTGAATTCGGGTCTCCCTAACTTCCTGGACCGCTGGGGAATGGGGTGTGCAATGCATAGGACACCTGGCCTGGAGTCAGGAAAACTCATCTTCCTGAGTTCAAATCCAACCCAGCCATGTGACTCTGGGCAAGTCCCTTCACCCTGTTTGCCTCAGTTTCCTCATCTGTAAAGTGAGCTGGAGAAGAAAATGGCGAACTACTCCAGTGTCTTTGCTAAGAAAATCCATGGCTGTCCAGGGTGGTGTAAATATCTACCATAACCTCACATCTTAAATGCTGGCAGGGACCAGAGAAGCCTCTTAGTTCAAGCCTCTCATTTCACAGAAGAGGAAATAGGGAAAGCAAATTAGTCCCCTGAGATCACACACGTGGTAAGTGCCAGAGGTGAGATTTGAACCCAGGCCTGGGGCTCTAGATTGGAGAAGAAAGAGAGGAGAGGCAGGGAGGCCCAGGTGGAGGCCATTACAGCAGGCCAAATGGGAGTTATTTAGAGTTTGAACCGAGGTGGTGACTGTGAGTGATGGCAAGAAACCAAATTGGAGACACGATGAAGCTGGAAACGACTTCACAGCCAGAGAGGAGAGCGTGAGGGCGGGGGAGGAGGAGGAGTCTGAAGCTGTGCTCCCGTGTGGCTGGAAGGAAGGAAAGGGGTGCCCAGGGGGGAGTTTGGAGGAGAAACGAGTTGGGGCAGGGGTAGCATGTTTTTTAGAAACAATCCCAGGTTTGGGACCAGTGCCGTAAGATTCTTCGGTTTTCTGAAGGTCCTGTTTATGCTGCTAGATTTTCCCATCAGGCTGCAGCTTGGTCACAGCCCAAGAAGCGGCCCCTCCTCGGCTGAAATTGCTCAGTGAAATGGCCGAAATCTCACCGGCCATTTGTCGTCCCAGTGGAATGGAGGGATCGGGAGGCTGGGAGGGCCTGAGGGGGGGAACAGAGGGTATAGGGAGAGAAGAAGCCAACAGATCCCGGCCAATCTTTCTTGGGGGGGGGGGCTGGATCACAGCTCCATTCTTTCAAGGATCCTGGGACGCGAGGAGAAGTGGCAGGAAGCGAGGAAGGCAGATCCTTCCAAAGGTTTTTTTCATAAGATCAGAGGATTAGGAGCCCGAAGGATTGTAAGTCTTGTCACCCAAATTCTCCTTTGTACAGATGAAGAAACTAGCGTGGAAGGTTAAGTAAGTCAGAGTGGACTGGCCGCCTCTGTAAGCCAGGCTGGGATGACCTTGAGTTCGGGACTCTGGGATCGACTCAGATTCAATGCTAAGCATTTAACAAATTCATTAACAGGGTTGGCCACTTGCCCAGGGTCACACGGCTTGTAAGTGAACTCTGGTCTTCTTGACCCCAGGCCCAGCACTCTACTCACTGAGCCACCCAGCTGCCTCAGGTGGGAACAGAATATTTCTTAATGCCAAATTTTCTTTTTTAGTAAAGGAGATAAGAGGGGAAACAGCAGAGAGGAAGTCCAGTACCTGCGGTGCACTCTGGGGAAGCCGGTTGACCCCTTGACTCAGTTTCCTCCTCTGTTAAACCAGGGGTTTGGGCCAGATGGCTGTACCATCCCATCTGTCCTGGGGGGACGCTCGGATTTCATCCCTGTTCACTTTCCTGCCCTGATGGCGTGTAGGACTTGCTCTTGGGCTGGCTAATTTATAGCGAATGGGCGGATAAGGAGGGATTAGAAGCCCTCCGAGGCGGGAGCTCCTTCCCACCCCCACCTCTGGGGCCTGCGATCTGTTCAGGAGAGCCCCCCATGGAGCTGGGACTGGCACCCCTGGCTCCAGGTCCAAGGGTCATGGGGCCTAGCTAGTAATGGCAGAATGAGGTTTGAACCCAGAGTTGCTGGTCTTGGTGCCCCGTGCTCCAGAAGGATTCAAGCCCGGCCTTCTGAGAGATGGAGAGACACAGGACAGAAAGATTGAGACTGAGACAGAGAGAATAAGACACAGAGACAGAGTTTAAGAGAGAGACAGAGAGAGAAGGAGGGAAGAGGGAGAATGGATCATCATCCATCACCATCATTAAGAGCAGCCTTTACAGAGCAGTTGAAACACTAAGGGTTTCACCCCCTCCCTTGGCCCTCCGGACCGCCCAGCGAGGGAAATTCGGGGCTGTCTGTTGTTAAGGTGAGGGACCCAGGCCGGGGGGTGCAGCTAAGTGTCAGAGGCAGGAGTCTAACCCAGACCCCCGGGCGCCCACCCCAGTCCCGCGGACAGGCGCTCGGGTTTGCTTTTTTATCATTCGAAGGCTAGTCAGAGAGCACGGAATCCATTTTGCTCCATTTTTGGCCAGGGCTAAAGGGAACTCCCAGCGTGGAGACATCCTCCACCACTGTAGAGGTCCATCCTTCCCCCAAAGGACTGATGGGATTGCTAGGAGGGTCTTCCTTGCCTCTGCCCCCTGTGACATCCCCTGCTCCTCTGCCCAGCCCTATCCACTTCTGTGGCCGGACCTTCTTTCTCCTGCCTTCGGGCCCTGTTCCCTCAGCTGGTGCTCAAACAGGGAATGGCCGGGTTCCTAGAGCAGGAGATGTGGAAAGCTGAGTCGGAACTGGATTGAGACGGGCATGGGGGGACCTGGCCAGGCTGCCTGTGCTTCGGGAACTTCCCTTTGAAAGCTGCAGAGGCCAGAACCCCCGCTGGAGGCTGCCACAAGGGCCTGGAGAAGGGGACTGGCTGGAAAATGAATCAGATCACTGTGGGATCATGGGCAAAGTCCTTCCCCGCTCCCAGCCTCAGTTTCCCCATTTGTCAAATGAGAGTGTGGGCTTCCCCTCCGGCTCCGGCTTTCTAGCCTCCTTTGGCTGCCGTGTCTTCATCAGGCTGGGGGTGCCTGAGTGCAGGGTCCCGGGGAGCCTGGAAACCCCTCTTCCCCCCTCCTCCCTGGCTTCCTCCCCTCAGAAAGCCTGGGTGAAGGCTGGCTTCTTTATTGTCCCGTGATTGAGGGGCTGTTGGAGGCAGACCGCCTCCCCCGCTCGCCTCCAAGCTGTCTCTGAGCCTCCTGTGCCCGCCCCCTCGCTCGCTTTTGGGAGGACGTCTCCGTAATTGGTATTCCGCGCAGGTTAATGGGCCTGCTGGCCTCCTCACTATATTACGCCTTAATTTCTTTTATTGCAGACTCAGAATTAACAGCCTTTAAACATTATCCCTCCTCACTTCCCACCAAACCCATTACCAGCCTGGCTGCTCGCTGCGGCAGTTTGACTTCAGCGGCTGGCGCGCTTCCACGTCCCCGCCATCGTTCTCCAGCTAGAACCGGTTCGCGAGGAGGGGGTGGGGGGGCTCATCGCTGCCAGAGGAGGGGCTTCTGTCGGGGACTTCCCTCAAGAGAAAGCACCCCCCACAGAGCCCTTCCTAGACCTGAGGAGCTACATCTAGAACCCTGAAGCTTTTGGGGGTCTGGAACCCCTTTGGCGGAGCCAGG
The DNA here is from genome assembly GCF_048593235.1 of Sminthopsis crassicaudata. Taxonomy (NCBI): domain Eukaryota; kingdom Metazoa; phylum Chordata; class Mammalia; order Dasyuromorphia; family Dasyuridae; genus Sminthopsis; species Sminthopsis crassicaudata. Next base: position 22,706,309 of record NC_133620.1, read on the forward strand.
AACCCTTTCTCTGAATCATGTTTTTGAACGTACAAGATAAAACTCAGTTGTCCAGGTAGTTTTATAAAACAATGCCATGTTTAAAAGCGAAAGATTCCAGGATGAGAATGGATCAGAAGGCCTTCTTTTTCTGGAGGTAGAGTTCCCACCAATCGAATCGGTCAGTCTGTAAGCATTTATTAAGCACCTGCTGTGAGCCAGGCACTGGGCTAAGTGTTGGGGTCACAGGGGAAGGTAAAAGCCAGTCCCTGCCCCCAAGGAGCTTCCGGTCTGAGTGGGGAGACAGCACAGAGCGGAGGATGGGATGGAAACATGGAAGGGAAGGCTTTATCCCGTCCGTGTGAGCTCAGGGCCCCCGGCCTTCCCTGTCCAGCAGGGCTGTGACCGGCTCTGGCTGGGGGGGGTCCCGACCACAGGTGATGGCATCTGCTGAGAGCTGCGAGCGCTCCTCCCTCCCCTCTGCCTCATCACGTTAAGCCCCAGGATATTCCAGCCTCAGCAGCCGCTTGGAGCTCCTAACGACTACGAACAAATGAGGTCCCGGCAGGACCCCTGTGTCAGCTCTTCTGGCAGCCGCGCACTGCGGCGCGGAGTCCCCGGAGAGGAGACGCCCCCCACGGCAGCGGGGGAGCCGCGGCTGCCTTCACTTTTCAGACGGGGAAACCGAGGCGGGCTCCCCAGCGGGGGCGGGTCTTGTCCGAGCCCTCACCCTCAGACCCCGGCCCGTGTTGTGGAGGAATGGAAAGAGCCCTTGAGGTCTGGCTGTCGGCTCCGAGCCCGGAGGGACCAAAAGGTCCAGTGGTTATGGGCCCAAGCCCTTCCTCTGACAGATAAAGCCCGGGGAGGGGCCCGGGGCCTGGAGCTGAGGCAGGGAGGAGGGAGGCGGGAGGAGGGAGTGCAAATCCAGCCTTTGGGAGAGACCATCCCAGCTGTGCAAAGGGGAGGGTGTGAGTGTGAGAGAGTGAGTGTGTGCCCCAGTGTGCACATACCAGCCCCGATGGGACACACTCCCATGTACACAGACACACATACAGGCGTGATCACTGACCCGCACTCCCACACACTGACGGGCGCCCCACAAAGTGCCGGTGTCCCCCAGAGGCCTTAGGGGCGGGGCGGAAGGGGATCGGGAGGGGACGGTCACAGGCCGGACCCCCCTCCAGATTTGGGAGACTGGATGGTAGGAGCCCCCCTGCTTAGCTCTGTGGCCCCCCGCAAGCTGCTTCTTCATCTGCAAACGGGGGACAACTTTCACTAAGCATTCATTCAGCTAGGAGGTGACAGAGTGCTCAGTGAGGAGGACTTGAGTTCAGCAGTGACCTCTGTCTGCCTCTGTGGTCCTCATCTGTAAAATGGGCACAATAGCAGCCCTTCTCTCCCATGCTTGCTGTGAGGATCAAATGAGACAAAGTGCTTACAGAGTATCTGGCACATAGTAGGTGTAGTAAATGGTCCCTTCTTCCTTACCCTGTGCTGGCACTGATCACAGGAAGGCAGAAACCAGCCCCTGCCTTTAAAGAGCCTAATGGGGGAGACAACCTTCAAGCAAGTGTGAGCATATAAGGTGTGGACGGGATAATTGCCAAGTCACCCTCAAGGAGGGGCTCCCGAAGAAGGCTGGCTTTGAGCTGAGGCTGGGAGAAGGAGAGGACGGCGACAGCAAAGTGCAGCCAACCAGCATTTATTAATCACCTACTGTGTGCACACCAAGGGGAGTTCAGTAAGAAGACTGGAAAGGTAGGAAGAGCTTCAAATGTCTGAGTGCCAGCGAAGTGCTCGGCACCATCCTAAGCACTGGCGCGGATTCTGGAGGATTCTGGGCCCCTCCCCAGGGAAGGGATCCCGCCCATGGATTGAGCCCCACCAGCATCCGGCAGGCCGAGGATGTGGGGAGGGGTGCTCTCTGTAACAGGGGGCTCCCTGCCAGCAGGATCCACGTGGCCCAGTCGACCGAATGTCCCTCAAGCTCTCTGGCCCCCTTTGGTCATCTGTAAAATGGGAGATTTGGAGAGAGCCCCAAGAGCCCTCATACTCCGGCCTTCAGGGAACTGCCCTGAGGAGGGGGTCCGCTACTGAGGCTGCCCCAGGCCCCCGGAGAGGGGTGCGGCCTCATGCACAGCTCCCAGCCCTGACTTTTAAGCTGACTCTTCCCCCGGGCCGAGGCGCTGCCGGATTCTTGGCCGGCGCCAGCCTGAGGGGCCCCTCTCGGGCCGGAGGCCACCGGGGGCTGGGTCAGTCCATCACCCCAAGCTGTCAGGCGCTGAATAGTGCCCCTCCCACAAATCACAGGGAAGGGAAGACGCCTTTGTCAGAGGTCCAGGGAAGGCGTCCATCTCTGTCACGCCGGAGGGGCGGCCGAGAGCGGCCACAGGGAGCCCGGCATTCCCCAGGAAGAGCCCCGGCAGCCCTTGGCGACGGCGGGGGCCGCGGGTCGGGAAGCCCTGGGACGGCCCCACTTCTCTAACCAGTTGCCGGGGGCTGGGGCCCGACTGTGGGAAGCCCTGGGACTCCCTTTCTGAGGGGGGCCCCAGGAGGTCTCGGTGCCGGGCAGGACGCAGAGTCAGGAAAAGGGGCGGCCGAGGTGACCTCTGACCCGCCCCCCGGCCCTGAGAGGTCCTGGTACGGCTGCTGCCTCTGATTCAGACACCAGCGTCCATGCCTGACCTGGGGGCGTGGGGCCGGCCTTGCCAGCACCCAGAGCAGGCGCCCCGAGGATGGATCCTATGTCACCTCTTGGGGAGATGTGGGGGCGTGGGGCCGCTCCTGCCTACATGCAGAGGCTGTGGATTCTCACCTTTCTTAGGGAGAAAGCAGCGAGGGGGGGACTTCACACATCCTTCCCGTGTGACCCCCAGAGCACCTGGTGCAGGAGCAGGGGCTGAGGGGGGTTGCGGCTCCCTACGAGCTGCCCCCGCAGAGGAAGCCTTGCCGGCGCCCCCCACTTGGCAGCCTTCCTTCCCTCCGTCGTGTCTGTCTGTCTGCCGAGTTCTGTCCCTGTTGTAATTCCTCCCCCCACCCCCACTCCCGAGGAGGGCAGGGCTTGTGCCGTATCCGGCGCACAGTAGGTGCTCAGCCACTGCTTGGGGGTGGCTGCTGGTGGGGGGTGAGGGAATCTACCAGAAACGCTTCCTTGTGTCCACTGGAAAGGCCGAGGCGAGAGGAGACGGCCGCCGCTTTGGGGTTTCTCCCCTTGCCTAGAGACAGGACTCCCAGGTGGGGGCGGCCCCGGGATGTAACGGGGGCTTTTTTCCGCTGCGTTTTGGCTGAGGGGAAGGGGTAAAGATGGCATTTTCGAGGGCCCGCGGGCAGGGTTTGGGGAAGCGCCCTCTGTTCTGGGGCGGCCTTGGAGGCCGAGACTCCAGGACGGCGCCCGCCGTGGGCTCCCTGTGGGGTCTTGGTCCGGTCTCAGCTTCTCGGGGCCTCGGTTCTCCCTGGGGTGGAGGGGCCGGGCCGGCCTCGACGCTCCCTTCTGCCCCGATGCCTCGGTGAGCTGCGGCCAGGAGGGAAGGGTGGCCGAAACCCAAGGGAGGAGGCAAGAGGACGGGCGCCTCCCCCCTCAGGCTTTTTCCCAGGCCGTCACATCTTGACCGCCTCCGTGGCCGTCCCTGTGCTCGCTCTTCCCTCCCATGTCGGGGGTCCTGGCGGAAGGCAAATTCAGATGTCACCCCCTGATTAATGATGCTGGGCCTGCGCGCTCCCCCTCCTGGGCTGGCCCGACAAAGACATTAGCATAGACATTTTCTCAGAGCGGGTGAGGATCCTCCTGGCCTCCAGCCGCCCGCCAGGAGGGGACTGGGCCCACGGAGCCTCGGGCTCCATTCCTGCGATTTCATGGGGGGACTCCCAGTGTGGAAGCTCCCTCCAAAGCAGGCTAGCAGTTCATCTGTGCCCCCCCCCCAGCAAATCCCGGGGCGGGACAGTGGTCAGCGCCCATGGTCAGCCAGCCAGGAAGCCTCCACGTGGGACTCGACCCCTGGGTCCGGCCTTCCCCCACGGCCTGCGGCCTCCCCTGAACTGAGATTTTGCCTCCATGGGTCTCAGCCCCCGCCTTCCTGCTTTTGGTTCCAGCATGTGCTGAACAAACGCAGCTGTCCCCACGGGCGCTGTGTCCTGGCGGCCCGTGTGACTCCCGTACCGGGGTCCTCCGGACTAAAGCTGGATGTGATCTTCAGCACTGACCACAGCCCCACGACCTCCCCCACGGCCCCACGTCCTTCCGTGCAGCCCCCACGTCCTTCTGTGCGGCCTCGCGGCCTTGCGACCTCCCCCGCGGCCCCGCGTCCTTCTGTGCGGCCTCGCGGCCCCGCGACCTCCCCCGCGGCCCCGCGACCTCCCCCGCGGCCCCGCGTCCTTCTGTGCGGCCCCCGTGTCCTCCCACGCGGCCCCACGCTGCCGCACGTGGTCTGTGACTGGCAGGTTGCGTGACGTTTCTGGCCTCCTCATCTGCTGCTAGGAGCAGCCCCGCGTGCCCTGGATCTGGAGTCACAAAGTGCCGAGTTCAAATCCTCGTCAGTCACTTAATCTGTTTGTTTTTTCTGCTGTAAAACGGGGACGATAACGGCACCTCCGCTCAGGGTTGCTGTGAGGGCCGCAGGAGATCTTTGTGCTTGGCACAGTGTCTGGCACGTAGTAGGTGCTTATTAGGTTCTACTGGTCTTTATTCTGTTGTTGTTGTTGTCCAGTGAGGTTGGACTCCATGGTCTCGGGATCCTCCCAGCTCAATCTGTGATCACAAGGATTCCGGCCCTTTGTGATTATCTTGACTGGGTGTGTGAACTTGACCTGTCACTGACCATTGAGACCCCATCTCTGGACAAAGGAGATGGGCAGGAGGGGCCCCCTGTCCCCCCGGGGTCAGTGGCTCTGTCTTGAATGTCTCTGAACTTCCTCCCCAAACCCGGGGCGTCTGCCCGGCCTGATCCCGCCTGCCTCCCCGGTGCCCGAGCAGATGCTTTGGAAGGGGGAGGGGTCCCAGCTCCCCAGGGCCAGCTGGAGCCAGCGACTGGAGGGGGAGCCGGGCCCACAGGCTCCCTGCCCGAGCTGTGAGTGTATGCGTGTCTGTGTGTGTGTGCGTGTGTGTGCATGTGTGTGCGTGTGCACGTGTGTCTGTGTGTGTACGTGCATGTGTGTATGTGTGTCTGTGTGTGCGTGTGTGCATGTGCACATGTGTGTGTCTGTGTGTGTGTCTGTGTGTGTGTGTGCACGCACACGTGTGTGTGTATGAGCCCGTGATGAGCCTCCTCCTCCCCGTCTCCCCGCTTTTCGTGCCCGTGGCCAAATGGCATCTCCCCAGACAGTCCCCATTGCCCGGGATGACGGTTTAATAGTCACTGTCCTTTCTTGGGCGGGCAGCGAGCGGGGGAGGGGGTAGGCTAAGCCCCCCAAGGTAATTGGAATTCTGCTGGCTGGGGTTGTCTTGGTAACGCGGAGGGGTCTGGCAGACACTCACAGAGGGGAAGCGGGAGTCGTGGAACGGCAGAATCCCAGGACGTCAGGCTGGGAGAGACCGCGGAACAGTGTCGGAATATAGAGTACTAGCCGGGCGGCCTCGGAAAGGGCCCCAGGATGGAGGACGTCAGGGCGCTGGGGGGGACAGGGGCGGCCGGACACGGACACACGGCTCTCTGCCGGGGCGGACGCTCGGCCTCGAGGTCTAGGCCCAAATCGGTGGCTTGGTGGTTCTTGTAGCTCTCTCTGGACTTCCGCGTCAGGACTCGGGAGAATTCTGTGTTCCACTTCTTGCCGGCTCTGCTGTGGGGCCCTGGGCAGATCGCTTCCCTTTTGTCCTTTCACGTAAAAAGAAAGCTGTAATAAGTGGTGTCCAGGGTCCCGTCCGGCTCTGACGTCACTTCCCGCTCTGGACCAGGGGGCAGCTGTTCCTCCTGCAGGGAAAATCAAGGGCCCTTGTGGGGTGGGATTCAGGGCGACTCCTGGGGCTGTCCCATTGGAGAGGGCTCGGCCATAAAGCCGTGGGACAGGACATAAAGTGCTGGACCTCGAAGCCCTGAGTGCAGATCGGACCAGGACCCGCTGCGGGTCCCACAGTCTCCCCTACTTTTTCTGAACCTTAGCTTACTCCGCTATAAAATGGGAATAGTAACAGCTCCTCGGGACCAGGCTTCTGGGAAGGACCAAATTCAATACCAGGTGGATGGCAGGGACTCCAGATGCCCCAGCTGTCACGTTCCTGTCCTCCCACCTGGACGGGTCACGCCCCCCTCTCTCCCCCCCCCAGTCAGGCCACGCGAGGCTGCCAGCCCCTTGGGAGGCCCGTTTGGGGCCCGCACTTCCTGCCCGGCTCACTCTCCTTTAGGGGCAGTAAAACCACGTGACAGACTGCACCAGGGCAGTTTACCTGAGACCCCGGATGGGCAGCCCTGCACCCGTGCACGTGGACAGTCCTGAATTTCGAGCCAGATGTTGGGAGCCCTGCAAGCCCTCGCCCCAGAGGACTTTTCTGGTCTCCGTCCTCATGGCTCAGCGCCTGAGACAAACATCAGCTAATAAGTGGTGCAGCTGGAAGAGCTTCTGGACCCAGTCCTAATTTAATTTGTAAACGTTTTATTGGTGTTTTTATTTTTTGTTTGTTTGTTTGGTGAACACCTTTCTTCTCAATCAGTTAACAAGCATTTATGCCCCAGGCGCCGGGGGATACCAAGACAGACCTTAAAAAGTCAAGCCCAGGTCAGGGGCGCCCATAGTGGGGCCCTGCTCTCCAGGGAGCGGGTCAGTTCTCTGCGCTCTTCTGGAGCGATCCCGGCAGGCAGTGTCCTGGTGCTGGTTCTGCTGCCCTGCTCCGCGTCGCCTCCTCTAAGTCTTCCCGTGCTTCTGAATTCCACCTCACGATTGTTTCTCGGAGCACAACGAGGCCGTGGCGGTGTTAGCCGGCTGACGCCGCTGCTGGGTGAGGCAGGGAGGTGCTGCGCTAAGTAGCTTGGAGCACAGAGGATTTAATTTAATCAGAGTAAACCATTCACAAAAAGCATCGATCGTTTACAAAGCCTTTCCCGTCGGTTCGTTCTCAGCCTTTTCCTTGCAGCGCCCGACAGGGGAGGGCTCTGGCTCCCGACTTCCCTGTGTCACGGTCCCAGTGGTAGCGTCCCGGAGAGATCGTGCCCGTAGGAGGCACGACGAGGGCAGGTTGCCCCTCGTTCTCCGCGCTGCGTTTGAACCCCGGCCCGCGCCCCTGCCTCAGTCCAGCGGCCCCCTCGCCTGCTCCGCCCTCCTGCTTTTCCAGGCCCTTACTCCTCATGCCCACCTCGGACCCTTCCACCGGTGACGCGCTGGCCGTCCCGGAACCAGGCGGTTGGTCAGCTGGCTCTGGACCGCGCGCTCTCCCTCCTGGGTTCCTGCAACTTATCCTGGAACAGCGTCAGGGAGGAGGGGAGGGACTCTATGGAGTCGGGGTAGAGGGGGCGGGTATCCTCGGCAGGCACGGCGTCTCCCCAGCCTCAGTGTCTCCATTTGTAAAATGGGCGTTTGAATTCGGGGCCGCGGTGACCTTGGTCTGTTACAGAACGCTCGAGCTTGCGATGCGGGTGCCTCTGAGGTCACTTCCGGGGCCCATCCGTAACCCCCGGTCCCTGCACCTTTCTGGGCCGTTTCCTCGGCTGTAACGCGAGAGCCAGGACTCGCTGGCGGACTCCTCTGGCTCAGGAATAGCTCCCCCTCCCCGGATGTGCCGTCCCAAACCGCAGGGTCCCGGGGGCTCTCCGCTATCAGTAAGCGTTCGCTTTGTCTGCCTGTGCCTGTTCCGTGTACGGGGGGGGGGGGGGGGGGGGAGGGGGGGTACAGAAGGGCGAAAAGGGGTCACCTTTGTGGTGGAAAGGACGGGAGAGCAGTTAGCACTTCCCGGCTGAGGTAGCTGGGAGCGTCTCGGTGGCCCTGGCCCCAGAGAGAAGAAAGGGGCCGAGGTCCAGGCGCAGGGTGAAGGCGGAGCCCCCGGCCGGGCCTTCTTCCCCAGATCGGCCGCCGCTCCATTTTGGACAGGGCCGCACAAATCGGATTTCCTTTGTCCAGCCGTGGGGGCGGGGAGGGGCTGGGCTTCTTTGTTCCAGCTGCCTGGTTGCCATGGGACCGGATTATGATATCACGGGCTCAGGGCGATTATGCGATGTTCCGAGGGCCGAGGGGACCAGGGTTACATTCCGCCGGCCCAGACAGGAGGCAGCTGTTCTTGGGGCCGGCTTGTTGGTGTGAGGGCATCGGGAGGGAGGAGGTCCGGGAAGGATCAGGACCAGGGACCCAGGGGCAGAGCCGGAGCCGGCGGGAGGAAGCCTCGGGGTCGGGGGAAGGGGGCTGCTAAAGGGCGAGGACTCCCCCGAAAGGCGGGGCTCCTCAAGCCGGGCTCAAGTTTCTTTTCAAAAATGTGTGAAACTTTAAAAAGTCAGTGCTTTTTGTGTTACTTTCGTTTTCAAACGTATCCCCACCACCCTTTGTCAGGCAGTCCGGCATTCATTTTTGCACAGCAATTGGGGGTAATGACTTGCCTCAGGATCACACCGTGAGGCTGGATTTGAACTCAGGTCCTCCTGACTGCGGCAAGTACCACAGCGCGCGTCAGCATCATTAAAGCCAGGAACGAGCGCGGTCGGGGAGCCGGCGGCCAGTTCCTTGGAGCAGAGGAGCAGTGTGGCCTGGCGCTTATTGACCCTTCGTAGCCTGTAGAGTCAGACCCCAAAGGGCCTGACCTAAAACCCTGAAACGTTACCCTGAGTCCAGGACCTGACCCAGGGCTCACGCCCTGGGGCGACATTCGAGCTCAGCTCTCCCTGCTCCCAGGCTTCCCCGGGGCTACATTGGTGCCAGAGAGGCCTCCTGCCTCCAGATCTGTGGGCCCCGCCCTGCCTCACCTCGCTCTCTTAGTCCCCCCCCCCCAAAGAAGGGGGTTGGCTCAGAAAACAAGGGAAACCACAAGTGTTGGCGGGAGGCGGGAGGAGCGGCAGCCACACACGACGGTGGAGTTGTGGACTGACGCAGCCATTCGGGAGAGCCGGAGACGCTCACCCAGGCCCTGCCCGAGGGAGAGCACGGACCAGCGCAGGGGGAGGGGGCTGCGGACCCCCCAAGTTCTGTTTCATAAGAAACGTGGCCGGGGATCGGGGGTCTGGAAACCCGGCTTCTCATTCTGACTCTGCGGGGGGAACTCCAGGGAAACCAAACAAGGAGCGGGCTCTGACGGCATGATCTCCTAAGCCCCCCAGCCCTGAACCCCCCCCCCCCCCCGTTCTCAGGCCCCCCGGCTCTGGTTCCGTGACCCTCCCTCCTCTCCAGCCTGACCCTCTCTGTGGGGGCGCCTGCGCCCCCTGTTGTTCCCTTGCCCCCTCTGCGCCCCGAGACCCCTGGACTGTCTCCTGTCAGACGCGGAGCCGGGCGCGGAGGAAGGCTGGGGCTCCATCAGTGCTCCTCCAATCATTCACACTGCATGCAAATAATATGCAAATCACACCAAATAAACCAGGGGCTCTTGGGAAGGCTTGGCAGGGGAGCCGGACGGTTGGATGTTGCAGGTGCCCTTGGTTCTGGGGGCGGCGCTGGGCCCGGGCTGGGCTGGATCCCCTCGGTCTGGCCCCAGATTAGGGGTGAGAGGGGGACTGGGGACAGCCCCAAGCCTCTGAAGCCCTGGCGTGGCCCTGGCCGGTGCCCCCTGAAAGGACCCTTCCCGGCCGGGCCGTTTGTCCAGAGACTTTCCTGGGACGACCGTCTGCTTGTGGAGGAGGAGGATGGAGGGGGAGGGGAACAGCTGAGGGAGGGGCCGGGGTGCTTTACGGAAGCGTCCCCACGGTGGTCGCCGTCTCTGGGGCACGGCCGGGGGCTTCGAGGTACATTCGGGGGCCCCTCCCCCAGACCCCGCGTCCATTTAGGCGTATCGTAACTTGACCAGGGTCGGCCCGGACGACCTCAGGGCCCTTCCAGAAGAGCGGCCACTGATTCCTGAGCCACTGCTGCCCTCCAAGCCTCCCTTCTTCCGTCTGCGAAATGGGGGAATGGCACGTGGCCTCCCTCCCAGGGCTGCGTGGGGCGACCCCAGCCCAGCGTTCGCTGCTGTTTCTCCTGCTGCCCACGGCCGAGTCCCCAAGGCCCCGCTGGCCTGCACCGCCCGGCTCGGGGCCACGGCCCGGGGACCCCAGGAAGGGCCGGTTTCAGGGAGCGTCGGTGCCCAGGAGAGCCAGGCCCGGGGGCTGTCTCAGCTGTGCCTTGTGCTGCCGCCCCGGGGGCACCTCGGTGCCAGCCCCCCAAGCCTCTTCCCTTTCCCTGCAGCCAAGAAGACGTGCTCGGACAGCGACTTCACCTGCAACAACGGGCACTGCATCCCCGAGCGCTGGAAGTGCGACGGCGAGGAGGAGTGCTCCGACGGCTCCGACGAGTCCGAGGCCACGTGCAGTGAGTGCAGGCGCGGGGGGGCGGGCGTGACGGGCAGTGAGTGCAGGCACGGGGGGTGGGCGGCGGGTGTAACGGGCAGTGAGTGTGGGCACGGGGGGCGGGCGTGACGGACAGTGAGTGCGGGCGCGGGGGGCGGGGGGTGGGCGTAACGGGCAGTGAGTGTGGGCGCGGGGGGCGGGCGTGACGGGCAGTGAGTGCGGGCGCGGGGGGCGGGGGGTGGGCGTAACGGGCAGTGAGTGCGGGGCGCGGGGGGCGGGTGTGACGGGCAGTGAGTGCAGGCACAGGGGGCGGGTGTGACGGGCAGTGAGTGCAGGCACGGGGGGCGGGTGTGACGGGCAGTGAGTGCGGGCGCGGGGGGCGGGTGTAACGGGCAGTGAGTGCGGGCGCGGGGGGCGGGCGTAACGGGCAGTGAGTGCAGGCACAGGGGGCGGGTGTGACGGGCAGTGAGTGCAGGCACGGGGGGCGGGTGTGACGGGCAGTGAGTGCGGGCGCGGGGGGCGGGCGTGACGGGCAGTGAGTGTGGGCGCGGGGGGCGGGTGTGACGGGCAGTGAGTGCGGGCGCGGGGGGCGGGCGTGACGGGCAGTGAGTGCGGGCGCGGGGGGCGGGTGTGACGGGCAGTGAGTGCGGGCGCGGGGGGCGGGTGTAACGGGCAGTGAGTGTGGGCACAGGGGGCAGGGCATGGGCGCGGGTGGCACAGGGACCTCGGCTGTGGGGCTTCCTCCTGCGCCCCTCAGCAGCCTCGCCTGGGAGGTATGTTGTGCTAAGGGGTCACCAGAGCCCCCCAGACCTGACCTCCCCCCCCCCCCCCCCCCCGTCTCCTCCAGCTCCGACACTCCATGATCCAGGCCCCTTCCCAGTGCCTTTTCCTTGTTCTCTGAGATTCTCTGTTCTAACGCCCGTGTTCAGACACAAGGCTCTTTTTAGCTTGAGTTCCTGTGATTCTGCGACCTCTGAGGTTCTTGTGCTGAATATTCTCTGATTAAATAAATATTCCTGAACTGAACTGGGGGGTGCAGAGGCTCCCGGCTGCCGCCCCAGAGGGGCCTTCGCTGCAGCCCATGCGCAGGGCGCCCTGGAGGGGAGAGCCGCCCGCGCCTGCTGGGCTTTGCTCCCCGGGCCCCTCGGGCCAGGGCTGGGCTCCCGCCGTTTCTTCTCCCCCTGTCTTTTGCCCCTGTTCCCCGTGTGTAGACAGTGCGCGCATGTTTGCACCTCGGCTCGCCCTGTTTTGCCCACAGTGTCTGTCAGTCAGGCTGTCTGTCACTTGGTCTGTCTGTCGGTTCGTTGATCTGTCTGCCTCCTGTTTGTTAGTCTGTTTATCCATTGATTTGTCCGTCAGTCTGTCTGTCCGTCTGTTGATGGGTCGGTCTGTCTGTTGATCTCTCACCTTTTCCATATGTCCGTCAGTCCCCGTAGTCTCTGCCCAGCGGCCTCTCCCCCTCCGCCCGCCTTCGGCAGCATGGCCAGAAGCATCTTCCTTGGGGGGGGGGGGGGATCACGTGATGTGCCTAGAAGAGTATAACACTGTGACTCAGGGATGCCCAGGTCCCTTCTGGAGTCACAGAGGGGAGGCCCCCCTTTAAACGGAGCCGTCCCCAAATAGGAGGCGCAGCTGCTGCGTGCTGGGGCGCCCTCCCCCCACGTTTCCAGCTCGCCCTTTCGGGGTTCAGCCCCTCTCCCCAAAGAAGCGTGGTTCTCCTGGTGCACATTCACCCCCGGGAGAAGGGAGCGTCCCCGAGCTCAGACGGCTTCATAAAGGAACTGAAACCCCGGGGAGGGGCCGGGATGGGGACCACCCTCTACGAGCCCTTGGAGAAAGAGAGGGCGGGGGCCCTGGGGGGCCGAGGGGGAAGTCTGGGCCAGACCTCTTCTTAGAACCATGTCTGAAGTGCCCTTTCTGTTCCCTGCCCCCCCCCAGATTTCAGCTGGTAACTCAGGGGACTACTGGGAACCTGGGAGCGCCCTCTTCTCCTGCCCCTGGCAAGGAGCCAGCCCGCCCCAGGGCCGGTCCCTCTTTTCCCCCCTTGGGGACCCCCTCCTCTCCTCCTGTTCTTTACACGATGGGATCACGGGGCACGAGCGTGTGGGAGGCCGCTGGCTGGTGACTGAGCAGGGACTTTAAAGTTGCGCTGCCCTGGGCAAGTCACGCATCTGCTGGGGCCAGTCTCTCCATCCCTCAAACGGGAAGCATCGGGCGCCAGCTTCAGAGGTTGTCGGACAGATCGAGTGAGACAATATGTAAAACCCCCAAATAAGCACCACGTGGGGTGGTCCCGAGGCTGCGGTCGGGGGCCCCGAGCTCAAATTTGGTCTCAGCCTCCTGGCGGAGCTTAGAGTACTGGGGCCGAGGGCAAGTCAGGAGGCGTTCCTGACCCGGAATGGAGGGGGGCGCCTGAGAGGGAGCGGGTTCCCCACGAACCGGAGGGATCCCGCTGGCTGAGCGCTGCTTGTTGGGAGAGAACTCTTGTTCGGGTGTGGGCGGTGAAGAGCGTTCCGGGGATTCTACCTGGGAAGGTCCGTGCACTTTGTGTGGGGGGGTGCGGGGGTTATTGCTCAACAAATACTTATTTTGAATGAGAAATTACATTTTGTTTTTAATATTAGCTTTTTATTTTCAAAATCTGTGCAAAGATAGTTTTCCCCAGTGTTCCAAGTCTCTGCTTCTCCTTCCCACCCCCTTCCCCAGACGGCAAATAATCCAGTTTATGTTAAACATGGGCAGCTCTTCTCCATAAATATCACTCTGCACAAGAAAATCAGATCAAAAAAGGAAAAAAATGAGAGAGAAAATGAAAAGTAAACAACAAAAAGGTGCGAATGCCGGGTTCTGGTCCGCTCTCAGGCCCGGGGCCTCTGGGCACAGACGGCTCCTCCATCACTAGACTGGCCCGAGTCACCCTATAAGACACTTAGCGTGTGTCAGGCACAAATAGAACGGCTGCAGGTGTCTCTGCTTGGAGGGAGCTCTCCTTGGGGGGTCCTGAGGGCCCAGAGCTGGTGTGAGGGACACAGGAGCCACCCTCCCGGCTCCCATGGGGCGGCTCAAGGGGAGGCCCCAAGGGCCTCTGGGAAGTTAACATCGCTTCCATGGGGTGATGCTCTGGGCAGTACAAGGGGGGTCCTTCTGGGCAGATTAGGCCTGGCTCCCTGGGCCTGATCTCTGGGCCTCGGTCTGCTGCGGGACTAGGTCTGTGAGTACCGAGGGTGGGGGAGCCCCCCAGAGGGTCTTCTGGGACCCCGCCGCCTCAACCTCCAGCTATGGGTGATCTTGCCCGGGTCATTTTGTGCTCTTCACCTCTGTGTAGATCTGAGGATCTTGAGTCTCCAAGATTTAAAGTTCTTTCTCCGGTTTTTTCAAGGGCCGAGTCCTTCTCCCTCCTCTCCTTCCATCACTTTTCTTCAGCTCCTAGGGGTCCTTGGGGGATCAGACCGCGTCTCCCTGGCCCGGAAGCAGAACAAGGAGCAGTGGGTTGGGGGAGGCAGAAATGAAGGCGCCCTTTGTCTGGACATCATCAAGGGAGACTAGTGAGCTCCCTGTCCCAACAGAGACTGGCCAGCCTCTTGTCCGGTGTTGTAGAAGGGTCATGTTCAGCCCTAGGTCAGACTCAAAGTTCAGACCATGGCTCTCCCACCTGTGACCTTGGCTCTGCCTCAGGGTATTTTTCTGTAAAACCAGATTGTTGGCCTTAAGGTGCCCCAGAGGCTCCTTCCAGCTGCAGACCCCTGAGATCACAAGGGGGTGACCCCTGGGGGTGACTCTGTGTAGTCACATCACCAGCCTCTGGTCTGGGCTGAGCCTGAAGGATGAGCAGGGCCAAGGTAGGGACGGGAGCTCCCGGCCCCCCGGCCATGGCTCAGTTAGAGCTCCAGCCTTTTTCTAATCCAGTGTCCCGTGTTTTACAGATAAGTAAACTGAGGCTTGTGTAGTGGGAAGAGCTGAGTATGTGGGTTCGAATCCCACCAGTGACCTTTACCACTGTCCCTGGGCCTCCTGTCTTCTGTGCTCCCGGAAGGCCCCAAACTGGCCGGGACTCAGAGCCTGGGCCCGCGGAGTCCGCTCACTGGCTCCTTAGAGGAGGTCTGCGCAGGCCCCTCCTCGTGACATGTGACCGTGTCTCCTCCCCCCACAGCCAAGCAGGTTTGCCCGGCTGAGAAGCTGAGCTGCGGCCCCTCGAGCCACAAGTGCATCCCCTCGTCCTGGCGCTGTGACGGAGAGAAGGACTGCGAGACGGGGGCTGACGAGGCCGGCTGCACCACAGGTGGGCACCCCGGGGGGCCCGAGCCCCCAAAAAGGCATGGGGGGGCCGGGCCTTGAGCCCAGCATAGGGTGGAGGCCGAGCCCGTCACCAGCACGCCCACATCACCCAGACCCGTTATCCAGTCACACGCTGCTCACAGGTCACACGCCGCCCCCCACCACCACACGTGCCCCCCCGGCCTCCCGCAGAGCCTTCTGACAGCAGCCGCTCACCCACGTGGCCGGGGTAGGAGAGGGTCCCTTTCTTAACTGCTCCCCCGGGGGTTCCTGGAGGCAGAAGGGTCCAGGAGGCCGCCCTGGAGGCCCATAGGCAGGAGCAGGCCCAGGTGATGGGGGCTCTGAGGGCGTGGGGGCTGGTCTCGTGGCGCTGGGACTGGCCAGGCCCCGGGGCCACAGGGGGAGGAAGAGCAGCGCAACGAGGGCCAGCTGGAGTGGGCCAGCAGCACCTGGACCTCAGGATCCTCCTCCCTGGATGCCAGCAGGATGTAGTCCAGCACTGTGGGGATGGGGAGCAGCCGGGGACTCGAGAAGGGAGCTGAGGCCCAGCTTGTGGCATGGATCTGCCCCAGGGTATTCTGGGAATAAGTAGCAGAGGTGGGATTCGGACCCCGAGTGCAGCTTCCTTCTCTGACGTGCTGCCGCATGCAGCGCTCGGGACGGTTTTCCTTAGATCCCCAGACTGCTCCCCCAGTGAGTTCCATTTTGGATCCCAGCTTAGCCGACCCTAGAGAAGCCAGGCTGCTGCTCTGAGACTCAGTTTCCCCATCTGTAAAATGGGCAGCTGCCTTACTGCGCCAGGAGGAGGGCTTCCCATGAGCCCTAACGTGGCACCGGAGTGGGAGTTCTCCTCGCGTGGATTCCAAACCTGGGTGCAGCTCGGGGCCCCCATCTTAGCGGACATTGGGAAGCTGGCGGGAGTCCCGGGCGGGATCAAGGGCCCCTAAGAGGATTGGCCGGGGAATGTTGGCGGATGTTGGCCAGGAGTCTTAGGGCTCAGGAGACTGCGCCGGTGGTTGGAGGGCAGCTTGGGCCGGGGATTAGGCTGGCTCTGTTGGCTCCGAGGGCGTGGGAGTGGGGAGGACAGAGGCCAGTCTGGGCATCACCGGCCGCCCTCTGACCCAGGGGAGCTCAGGCAGCCTCTTGGACTCCCCAGGCCCACCGCTGGCCGCTCCTGGGGGGGGGGGGTTACCAGGAAAATTCCAGGCCTCACAGTTCCCAGAGACCGGGCACAGAAACACAGTCACACGGTCCTCTGCCCCCAAGAAGCTGGGGCCCCCTCGTGTCCGGGCCAGCAAGCCTGCTGGGAAGTCTGGGCCCCTGTTAGAGAAATGTTGAAATGTGGGGCTGCTGGGGGCGGGCAGGAGGAGGGGGATGGGAGGAGGGGGAGGGAGGAGGGAGAGGAGGGGGCCGCTCAGGCGCAGGCTCTGGACTCCCGGAGTTTCAGGCTAGAGAGGACACGAGTGGGGAGCATGCAGAGAAGGCAGTGGGGCGCCAGGGTGGGCTGTGGGGGACCAGGCTGAGAAGGTGGAGGGGCCCTCGGGCGCTTGGTGGATGGGAGGGGGTTAGAAGGCGAGGGAAGGGGTCCGGGAACGGGGAGCAGCAGGAGCGAAGCTGCGCAGCGGGAAGGGACTGGGCCTGTTTAGGAGCTTTAAATAGATGTCTTGGTTTGCTTGTCCCCCCTCCCCCATTGAAGGACTTAAAAATTCAGGGACTTATTTTCCTAAACATTTGAAGTTTGGAGTCCCCAATCCTTCCGTGGCTCCCCCATAAGTCGGTGAGCGTCAGAGGCAGGTTGTACAGGTGCAGAGGCTCTGGCAGCAGGGACCGGGCTGTGCAAGGCGTCTCTGGGCGTAGCTGGGCATACAGTAGGTGCTTACTAAATACTGGCAGCCTCGATACCTGGAGGAGGCTTCTGGGATATCCGGCTGAAAAAGGTGCTAGTCTGCTGGAGCCCCTCCCCCACTGGCCCCCTTGTGGCAGAGGGCAGATGGGCGTGGCCCAGCGTGGCTCTCCGGGGCTCGCCATCCCCAGGCTCACGTGGGCGGCCTCTGCTCTCCCCCCAGTCTGCTCCCCCAGTGAGTTCCAGTGCAGTAACCGCACGTGCATCGCCACGGTCTTCGTGTGCGACGGCGACGACGACTGCGGCGACGGCAGCGACGAGCGGGGCTGCCCCGCCCAGGCCTGCGGCCCCCAGGAGTTCCGCTGCAACAGCAGCGCCTGCATCCCCGAGCGCTGGCTCTGCGACGGCCAGGCCGACTGCGAGGACCGCTCGGACGAGGCGCCGGAGCGCTGCGGGCGCCAGGCGGGCACGGCGGCCCCGGCCACCTGCGGCGCCGGCGAGTACCCCTGCAGCAGCGGCGAGTGCATCCACCTGACCTGGAAGTGTGACGGGGACGCCGACTGCAAGGACAAGTCGGACGAGGCCAGCTGTGGTGGGTGCCCCCCCGCCGGGGGTCCGGCCGAGCCAGAGGAGAAACATTGCAGGCCGAGGGGAGCCGTCCGAGGGCGATCCCCCGCTCAGAGGGGTCATCCCGTTTCCCTTTAAGCCTTCCTTAGGAAGACAGACGGGAGGCTGGGACCAGAACAGGCCTTGAAAGCCAGGGCCCCCGCCTGCCCTTGGTTAACTAGCGCTTCAGGATTGTCCTAGTACTTAGCAGGGGTCCCTCTCACCCCGGGTGGGCACACCTGGACGGGCAGTGGAGAAGGAAGAGCCACAAGGGACCTTAGGATCACCTGGTCCATCCCCCTTCCCCCATCCGTCTCTGAGAAGTGGGCAGCCCCCCCCACTGCCCTCCCTGCCCTGCTCCCGGACATCCTGGGATAAGGGCCAGGCCCGGCCCAGGGGGAGGCTTGTCTCCATTTAAGAAGGTGTGGATCACCTGGAGAAGGTCCAGAGCAGGCGGTCAGGCCGGTGCGGGCCTGGGCCTGGGCCATGCAGGGAGAGACTTAAGGGAGGGAGGCCGGCCTCTTCAGCCCGGATTAAGGAAGAGACAGGACGGCTGTCTCTGGCCTGCGTCATGTGGAAGCGGGATTAGCATTAGGCTTTGCACTTCAGCAGAAAGGTCATCCGCCCCGCCCCCGTCACGGGAGCCAGAGGCCCCGCCAGGACCAGAGATGGGCTCTTGGAGCTCGGGCCCAGGGACCCTGCCAGTCACTGAGGCCGCCTCCACCATTCTCCGCTAGGACATCTGTATAGGGGGATCTACAAAGTCGGGGGGCCGAGGGCGAGGGCTCCGCTTGGCCTGCCATGGGATGCTGGACGCCAGCCTCCCCCCCAGGGTCCAGAGGGAGGGAAGCCTTGTAAGGGAGCCTCAGCCCCTCCTTCCCAGCACAGGCGCCACCAGTCAGCTGAGAGAGGTCCCTGATCTCGGGGCCACCCCCCGACTGTTCTTCCCGCTCCCCCACTCTCTGCTGAGCTGGCAGATGACTAGAAGCCCGTGTCTCCTGTGGAGTGACCCTGTCCCTGTGCCTTCTCTCCCCTTCTCTGAAGCCGTGGTGTCCTGCCGTCCCGAGGAGTTCCAGTGCGCAGACGGGACCTGCATCCAGGGGGCCAAGCGCTGTAACCTAGAGCGCGACTGCCCGGACGGCAGCGACGAGGCCGGCTGCCTGCAGGGTAGGTGCTGGGCCAGGCTGGGCCCCTCGGCTGGCCACATGTCCCTGGTGGAGCGGGCCTCCGCTCGGTGTTCTGTCGTGGGCCTGCTGGAAGGCCGAGCCCCACTAACACCTGTGAAGGCCCCATGTGGGCCTTGCCCGGCGCTCCTGCAGGGGCTCTCCACCTGCTGCTGCTGATTTGACTGGGCCCTCCCCAGAGCCCTGCTGGTGGGGGGTCGGGGAGTGCCAGGCAGGTTTTGGATCCTCTGGGCGCTGTCTGCTCCATCTGTCTGCCTCCAAGCAGGGCCCAGCCCTAGAGCGACAGGGGCCTCCTGGGATACGCTGCAGGAAGTGGAAGGAAGGTACAAAGAGGCGGGTCTGATTGGCTGCTCCCACTGCCCCCAGCAATGGTCTGCTTTGGAAAGGACGACTTCTTCCTCCCTAAAAGTTTGCAGAGCCAGGGGCCGCGACCTTGTCAGGGCACGAGTCCGAAGCTCGGGAGGGGGCGCTTTTCTGACCCTTCTCCCTCCGGGCTGGCGGCAGGCTCAGCTCCTCCCCGGCCTCGCCCGGTGCCGGGGTCTCTGCCCACACGGTCCCTAGCCGGCCTAACAGACTTTGCTCTCTTGTCCGACCCCGACAGAATCCACATGCGAAAGTCCCAGCAAGTTTCATTGTAAGAGTGGCGAGTGCGTGGACAGCAGCAAAGTGTGTGATGGTCGCGGAGACTGCCGTGACGGGTCTGATGAGCCAGTGAAAGAATGTGGTACGGCCCCCGCCGGGGCAGCGCTCCCGCCCCTCCTCCCCGCCCGCTCGGCCTGTGCGGCCACCGACTCCCCGCGTGACTTTGGTCCCCGACGGCTGGCCTTTCTGCCTTTATAACCCCGCCAGCCTCTGCTTCTGTCTCCTTCAGCCCTGCTGCCTGTGCCCCGCTCCCACCTCCGTGGTGGGCTCTCAGGAGCACTCTGTCTCTCTGTCTCGCTCTGTGGCTCTGTCTCTCACTCTCGTTCTCGCCCCCCCTCGCCCCCCTCGCCCCCTGTCCTGCTGAGTTAGCCAGGGGCTCCGCCCTCCAAAAGGACCCTCACCTCAAGCCAAAACATCTAAACTAGTGAGCAAGTCTTTCCTGGGCTTCCCGGGCGAAGGAAGGAGATGGCGAGGGCCCCGTCGCTGACCGTTCCAGCCGGGTGGTCTCTTGGAGGAGGGGCGGGAGGCCTTGTCTCGGGCCCCCGTCCCTGCCAGCTCAGATTCAGGGAGAAGACACAAGCGAAAACTAAGAAGTGAGATTAAGTAAGAACACGGGCCTGCTTTATAAAACGGAGGGACAGTGAGTTAGACCTAGAACTCCGAGGACTTCTCTGGACCTCAGTCTCCTTTTCTTTAAGACTCTGAGGTCTGTTCCAAATTTCCTAAGAAGTTTGAAAAGTGAGGCCGGCTTTGAAGGGCTTCGCTGCCGGAGGTCAGAGGGGAGAGGTCGGCAGGGTGTGGAACAGTTGAGAATAGGAAGGCCGGACATGGAGGGGAACATGGTCAGGTTCTAGCGTCCCTCCTCATATCCCCCCTGCCCCGGGTCCTGAGTAACATCTGACCCTAAAGGTGGACTCCTCCCCAAACTGGTCAAAGAAACAGACTGAGCCCGGCCCGGCAAAGACCCCTCATCTGGGACTGCCCCGTCCCTTCCCCCGAACTTGCCCCTCTGGGGCTGGGGCAGTGGTCAGTAGCGATCCGTAGAAAGTTCTGCCCGGGGAGGAGTCGAGCCTGGGAGAGGGATCGCCCATTTCCCGACAGCTGTGCGCCAGGGCCCCTTCTCCGACACCTGGGGGCTGAGCACCTCCTTCCTTCATGGAGGACTTTGACAGACTGGGCGCCCCCAGAGAAGCCCACCCAGGACAGAGCGGGCTGGAGGCCACGGCCTCGGAGGAGTCAGGGCCCTTAGTGCGGGGCGCGTGGCCGCCCGGAGTCTTCCAAGGGCTGTCCCGTGGCTTTGAGCTGCTCCGCCCCGGCAGGTGGAGGAGGGGGTGAAGTTCCAGAGGCAGGAAGTGCTTCCTCCCCTGGGGGTCACCGCGGCTGCCCGAGGCCCCTCGGGCTCTGACCCGGGCCCGGCCGGCCCTGTGG
Source organism: Sminthopsis crassicaudata (assembly GCF_048593235.1). Classification (NCBI taxonomy): domain Eukaryota; kingdom Metazoa; phylum Chordata; class Mammalia; order Dasyuromorphia; family Dasyuridae; genus Sminthopsis; species Sminthopsis crassicaudata. Next base: position 22,726,648 of record NC_133620.1, read on the forward strand.
CCGGACTCTCCCTGCCCCTCACCGGTCCCGCGGGGAACAGGAGCCAGCGGGGGGCGCGGGCCCACCTCCTCCTCCTCCCGCCCCTCCTGCATGACTCCCCCCAGTGGAGGCTGCATGGTGTGTGCTTGTGTGAGCATGGTGCACGTGTGCGGTGTCCGGCGGGGTTGGGGTCCTCGCTGGGGACCCCGGCCCGCTTCCTTGTCCTCCTTCCCTTTGGGGCGACCAAGGAACCCCCTCAGCCCTCGGGTCTCCGCTGCCGAGCAGGGGTGACCCTCACGAGTAGGACGAGGTCCTGCCGCCTCCGGCCCCCAGGTGTTTGCTTCCATGTTCACACATCCCTCCCTCAGGGGAATTCACGGCCTGATAAACTTTGGCAGAGGCTTGGACGGAGCCTGCCCCCCCCCATCCCTCCCAGTTCTGCTCCCCTCAGGGAGTTTGGGGACAGCCAAGTAACAGGGCAGTGAGCAGGCTTGGCTGCAGATGCTGGGAGGGATGGGGAACGGGCCCCAGAGCCTGTGGGCACCACCCGTGTGGGGGAGCTGATGATGACTGTGTCTGGGTGAAGGGGTGCCTGGCCCTGGGGGTGGGGCTTCAGTGACTGACAGCTCCTGCCTGGCCCTGGGGGGTGGGGCTCTCAGTGACTGACAGCTCTGCCTGGCCCTGGGGGTGGGGCTCTCAGTGACTGACAGCTCTGCCTGGCCCTGGGGGTGGGGCTCTCAGTGACTGACAGCTCCTGCCTGACCTTGGGGGTGGGTCTCTCAGTGACTGACAGCTCCTGCCTGACCTTGGGGGTGGGGCTCTCAGTGACTGACAGCTCCTGCTTGGCCCTGGGGGTGGGGCTCCCAGTGACTGACAGCTCTGCCTGGCCCTGGGGGGTGGAGCTTCAGTGACTTGACAGCTCCTGTCTGGCCCTGGGGGGTGGGGCTCTCAGTGACTGACAGCTCCTGCCTGACCTTGGGGGTGGGGCTCTCAGTGACTGACAGCTCCTGCCTGGCCCTGGGGGTGGGGCTCTCAGTGACTGACAGCTCCTGCCTGGCCCTGGGGGTGGGACTTCAGTGACTGACAGCTCCTGCCTGGGGTTCAGGAAGGCTGGGACACCTGGCTCCTGAATGGGGTGGGGCCTCTGGGCGCACCCCCCCCCCACCTCAACAGTACAGGGGGTGAATGAGGGCGGGTCTTCAAGGGAAAAGTGTTAAATGGGGACAGACGTAGTCCCGCCAGCACCTTCATGGCTGGTATGTAAAAGGCCGTGAAGGACAGAAATGGGGGATATCATCTTCATCTTCATCATCATCACCATCGTCATCATCGCCATCATTGTAATTTCAGTTACGACAGCAGCCCGGGGAAGGAAGAGGCGGCCCAGGGGTAAAGGGGACCCCCCCCCCCGCATGGCTTGGGGCACTCCGGCTGTGCATGGCCCGGGCAGGGGGACGGCTCCTGAGCAGGGCTGCCTTTGCATGGCCGGGGAGAGCGCCTGCTGCGCATGGTGTGAGCCGGGGGCAGGACGGGGGAGGGCCCCATCCTCCGCTTGGGCAGCGGGCACGGGGGCACCCACGGGGGGAGCAGCCTCCCTGCCCACGCGGGCACTCCTGCCTGGCAGGAAGAGACAGACGGGCTCACCGGGGACCCTTTTAGCACCGGCAGCTAAAGGTTGTGAGGCAGCCCCTGGGAGGGGCCCGAAGTCTGCAGCCGGGACCTGGAAGTTGAAGAATTCCCAGCAAACAGACGCCATAAGGAGAGGACGGGAAAGGCAGGATTAGGTCACGGGGAAAAGATCTGGGGGCCGTGGTGGACCACAAGCCCTAAGAAGAGCTCTCCGTGTGAGGGGTCATTGGGAAGCCCCTCCAGCACTAATGCTGCGCCACGGGGCCTAGAGGTCAGAGGACGTAGGACAGTGGCAGGGTCCGGAGTTCAAATCCTACCTGTCTTACTTCAGGCAAGGTGCTCAAGTCCCCCTGCCCTCAGTGTCCCCTCTGGAAAATGGACCGGACGGCTTAGTTTCCTCAGGGGCTGAGCTGCTCCGTTGTCCCCCCCGCGGGCTGGGCCCATCTGTGCCCGGGCGCCCCCGGCGGTCACGGCTCAAGGTAGAAGGGACAGGGCAGGATGGTGCGGGGGCTGTGACCAGGCCCCGGCCCCGAAGGGAGGAGGTGGCCGAGGGGCAAAGCCGGGAGCTTGGGGGCGTTACGGCGGCGCCCACGGACTCCGGAAGAACGTTCTCCCAATGGCATCTAGCCAGTAGTGAAGGGGCTGCAAGGCGGGTAGTGACCCCCCCCCCGTCACCTGAGGTATTCAGAGGAGGAAAGATGGCTCCTGCCAGGGAGGGCGCAGCGGGGAACCGCAGGCCCGAGTCCAGAGAGACACAAAGAAGCAAGGAGAGAGGCAGAAAGATGGCTGTCAGGGCGGGGGAGGGGAGGCCTGGGCCCCGCTTTGCCCCCTCCCAGAGCTGAGCTCTCTGGAACTTGGCACCTCACCCTTCTCAGTGCTCCCAGGGCACCTCCCTCGCCTTAGGACCCCTCGGCGTGGGGTCCACTCTGGCCCCAGGAGCTCAGACTTGCTCTTCTTCTTCCAGAGGCTAATGAGTGTGCCCACAACAACGGGGGCTGCTCCCACATCTGCAAGGACCTGAAGATCGGCTATTCCTGCGAGTGCCCGCCCGGCTATGAGCTGCTAGACAAGAAGACGTGCGGAGGTGAGGGCCCGGGAGCCCTGGGCTGGGGGGCTGCTCCCTCTGGGCCCCAGCCCCCCAAGGAGCTTCTACAGCCGCGTCTCTCCGTGTCCCCCGCGGCCCGCACGGAGCCTTGCTGGGTGGGAGCCCGGTGGGAGCCTCGGCGTTGGGGGAGGGGGGCTGCGGGCCCGAGTTTAGAGAATGAGCCATTTTATTGTCACTGCTGCCATCTGCCCCTCCGCAGCTTGGTCTGGGGAGCTTATCTGGGGGTCATAGTGGGCCACATGTGCGGAGCAGCAGCGGAGGGTCTGTGGCAGCCACAAAAGCTCATTAGGGGGCGCACTTCCAGGCGGGGGGTCCTCCGCCCCCCTCCGAGCTCTCTGGCTTGTCCAGCCCCGGGCCCTGTGAGGGGGCTGCTGCTGCTCACTTTCTGTCCCCCACTTCATAGACGGGGTCGCCGAGGCTCCGACCAGGCGAGTTGCCTCGTATGCAGCCGTCCGCTGCAGCCTTTTTTGGTCCAGGCCCCCTCAGCCACCGCCCCCCACATCGTCCCCCAGGGACAGTTAGCATGGGCGTAGTCACCACGCACACTCCTAAAGCCCTCGGGGAGGGCTCCAGCACGGGTCAGAGCCGGCTCCCGGCTTTAAGGCTTGTTCTGTTCTCCCCCCCCCCCCCCGACTGCGGAGCCCCTTGCGGCTGGTGTTTCGGAGCCCATGGCATCCTGGGTGCGCCGGGAGTGGGGGGGGGCATGCCTTCAGGCGTTCCGCTGCGCGGGGTCTCTGACTGCCCCGGCCTCCCCTCCCCCAGACATAAACGAGTGTGACAATCCGGACGCCTGCAGCCAGATCTGCATCAACTACAAGGGCTACTTCAAGTGCGAGTGCCACCCGGGCTACGAGATGGACACGCTCTCCAAGAACTGCAAGGCCGTCGGTAAGGCCGGGCCCGGGGGCGGGGGGGCCGAGGGGTCAGGAGCCCCCACAGGTCACAGAACCCCGGATCTCCAGGGGGTCTGAGGGAGGGCAGGAGGAAGGGAGAGCGGAGTCAGGGCAAGCAGAGGAGTCCCTGTGGAGGACTGAGGCTACTCGGGATCAGTCGGGGGGGGAGGGAGAGACAGAGAGAGAGAGACAGAGACAGAGAGAGAGAAAGGAGAGAGACAGAGAGAGAGAGAGAGAGAGAGAGAGAGAGAGAGAGAGAGAGAGAGAGAGAGAGAGACAGAGAGAGAGAGAGAGAGGAGAGAGAGAGAAAGAGAGAGAGAGGAGAGAGAGACAGAGAGGAAGAGAGACAGAGAGAGAGACAGAGACAGACAGAGATAGAGAGAGACAGAGAGAGACAGAGAGGCAGAGAGAGACAGAGACAGACAGAGATAGAGAGAGATAGAGAGACAGAGAGAGGCAGAGAGAGAGACAGAGAGACAGAGAGAGAGAGAGAGAGACACAGAGAGAGAGAGAGAGACAGAGACAGAGACAGAGACAGAGAGAGACAGAGACAGAAACATACAGAGAGGAAGAGAGACAGAGAGAGAGAGAGAGAGACAGAGAGACAGAGACAGAGAGACAGAGACAGAGAGAGAGAGAGAGAGAGAGAGAGAGAGAGAGAGAGAGAGACAGAGAGAGGAGAGAGAGAGAGAGACAGAGACAGAGACAGAGAGAGAGAGAGAGAGACAGAGAGAGTGAGAGAGACAGAGACAGAGAGAGGAGAGAGAGAGACAGAGAGAGTGAGAGAGACAGAGACAGAGAGAGGAGAGAGACAGAGAGACAGGAGAGGGAGAGAGCCGAGCCCGGCCGAGCCCCCGACCTGACCCACGGCCTGCCCAGCAGGCACGAGCCCCTCCCTGATCTTCACCAACCGCCACGAGGTCCGGAGGATCAACCTGGGCAAGCGGGACTACGCGCCGCTCATCCCCATGCTCAAGAACGTGGTGGCGCTGGACGTGGAGGTGGCCGCCAACCGCATCTACTGGTGCGACCTCTTCTACCGCAAGATCTACAGGTGAGCCGCGCCCCGACCCCGCGTCCCAGCAGCGGCCCGGCGCTTCTCGGGTAACCTCGGGGGCTGTTCTGTCCCGGTGGAAGCCGAGGCGTCGAACTCTGACCTGAATGGTCCCTGGGCCAGACCAGGAGTCTCATGTCCGGCCTTCGGGCCTCCGGCGAACGGCCACATCCAAGGGCACACACACACACACACCCCCCTCCCCCCCCCCCCCCCCCCCCCCGGGCTCAGGGGCACCGGGCACAGCTGAGAGCGCCCGGAGGGCGCCGAGGGCCAGACGGGAGGCCCCCGCTCCGTGTGAGCAAACGGGGACACTGGAACTCAGATCCAAGATGGCGGCCTCGGGCCTGAGGCCCCGGGCGGGTCCCTCCCTCCCCCACCCCCGCTCTCTGGACGGGTCCCGGCAGGTGGAAGCAGTGGTAGATCTGCAGTCCAAAGACCCGAGTTCGAATCCCAGCTCTGCCGCCCATGGGAACACTCTGGGCCTCAGGGGCCACGCTGGAGGAGCCTGTGAAGGGGGAGGCTTTAGGGTCCTGCTGTAGCACTATTGGTTATCATGCGAGTGGCTCGCCTGCCCCCTGGTGGCCGCAGCAGGAAGGGCAGATGATTGCGCGGAGATGGCCCGGGCTGTGACCTCCTCTTAGGGTGAAAGTATTGGGGCGCTCTCCCCTCAGAGACCACGGACCCTCCCCACGTGGGCCGCCCCCACATTAGGGAGGAGATGCGGAGGGTGTCCCCTGCAGGGGCCGTGGGAGCTGGGGGCCAGCCCAGTGACCCCGGCCTCCCCCGGACCTGGCGACCCCCAAACCCGGGCATTTCCCAAGTGTCTGTGACCTGTGGGGCCAGAGGGTCAGTGAGCCACTCCCCGAGAGCCTCGGAGGGCAGCCTGGGAGCCGTGCCTGTTTCTCTGTGCTTAAAAGGGGCTTTTATAAGTCTTTATTAAGCTCCTGCTGTATGCCCAGCACCAGTCTCAAGTACTGGGGTCAGAGAGAATGGGGTGCCAGCAGGATTACACCCATTTATAGTCGGGGAGCCTGAGCCTCCAGGAAGTTACAGGAGGAAAGAAGGTGACCTCAGAGATCATCGATTGGTCCCTCACTTTATGAGGCCCAGAGAGATAAAGGGGCTCCCGGGAGATGCCCCCTCCTGGCCCTGTCTCCAAAGCAAAGTGACGTGTTCAAGGTCACGCAGCAAGTAAGGGTCAGTCAGGACTCAAACTCGGGGCTCCTGAGCTGAGCCTTGAAGGAAAACGGGAAGTCTATGACTCGAAGGTGAAGGAGAGGGACCACTTTAGGCATGAGGCACAGGCTGGGCACGGATGGTCAGAAAGACCAGGGGCTACAAGAGGGGCTCCACGTGTGACCGAGACCCCCGCCCTGGCCTGCGTTAGTGGCTGCCCGGCCCCAATCTGACTTTGTGCTTCCCCCAGCGCCTTCATCGACAAGGCCAGTGACCGCACAGAGCAGGTGGTGCTCATCGACAGCCAGCTGCACTCCCCCGAGGGCCTGGCGGTGGACTGGGTCCATAAGCATCTCTATTGGACGGACTCTGGCAACAAGACCATCTCCGTGGCCACCGTGGACGGCGGCCGGAGAAAGACTCTCTTCAGCCACGACCTGAGTGAGCCTCGAGCCATTGCTGTGGACCCGCTCCACGGGTGAGTCACGTTTTGGGGCTGGCGGGAGGCTGGGGACGAGGGGCGGTGGCCTCGAGGGCCCTTGGGAAGGGTTGGACAGGCCCCGGTCTGTCCCACTGTCCCATAGACCTGTTCAACCCCTAGAAGGCGGCGGGCGGTCGAAGATCGCAGTCCTATCCCAGCTCTGCTGCTTGCCGTCTCGCAGAGCTGACAGCTAAAAGCGGAAGTTACAGGAAGGCAGATTGTCCCAAGGAAGAGCTTCTTGGTGGCCAGAGCCGTCCGAGCTGTCCATCAAATAAATGCTTAGCCTCTTCCCTCCCCCCTCGCCTTTCCAGCTTTTACCGTGGAACTCTGTGCTAAACATCGTTGTGTTTCCGTCCCTCTGTCGCCCAGGTTCATGTACTGGTCTGACTGGGGTGACCAGGCTAAGATCGAAAAGTCAGGCCTGAATGGCGTGGACCGGCAGGTGTTGGTTGTGGACAACATCGAGTGGCCCAATGGTATCACCCTCGGTGAGTCTCCGGCTCCCCTGGACCCATTTGTTGGGGGAAGCCTGTTAAGTACCGCGTCACTGCGCCGCTCAGGGGTCAGGCCCGCCTTTTCTGAAAGTGTCCGCTCCCCCCCAGACATGCTCCAGAGTTAGCCTGGCAACCTAATAGAAATTCTGTCCCGAGTCACAAAGGGACTGGACAGCGATGGAGTCAGACGTGGACACAGACACAGACACGGATGTACAGATCTAGATCTGCCTTACAGCAGGGCAGAGAGATGGCTCAGCGGATAGAGAACTGGCCCTGAAGGCAGGAGTTCAAATCCAGCCTCAGACTTAACACTTCCGAGTGCCCTTGGGCAGTCACTTAACCCAATTGCCTCAGCAAAAAACAAAACCAAAAAACCCTCAGAATCTATGACATCATCATCAGGAAGCCACATAGCACATTCGAACACTGCCCGTGTGCGGTTCATATGACGACAGAAGGCTCGCTCCCCATTCAGGCACGGCCAGCGTGGGTCTGGCTCTTTGTCCGGGACTCCACGGAGGGTTTTCTTGGCAAAGCTGCAGGGGGCGCTGTGGGGTATGTAGAATATGGAGCCCCTTACCAAGGCTGGCGTCTTCCCGAGTCCAGATCTAGCCGGGCGACCCCGGACAAGTCACCGCACCCTGTCTGCCTCAATTTCCTCATCTGTAAAAGGAGCTGGAGAAGGAACCGGAAACCTGCTCCGGTGTCTCTGCCAAGAAAACCCACCGAGGAGCCATGAAGAGTCACAGGAACAAACAACAAGGGGGCGGAGCTCAGGTGCCAGCCCAGGGTTTCCTTTCTTTCTGTCCTAACTCGCCGCCTGCCCCTGCTCTGGCCCAGTCACTGCCTGAGCAGGACCCTCTCCCCCTGCTTGGGCCGCTGTTTGCGGGCCTTCGGGATTCGGAAGCGGTTGTTTGCTGGGCGTCCCCTTCGCTTTGGGACACTGCTGGTTGTAAGGAATTTTTGGACTGAGTCAGCCGTGCTGTAGTGAATGGCCAGACCGTGGAAGTCAGAGTAAAAACCATCTCCTCGCCCCAAACTGCCCCGTGAGAGGACAGAAAAAAGAGGCTGGAGAAGAAACAACCCCGCAGTGTGCATGGGGTTGTTCATAATTAGAAAAAACCCTCAAAAGTGCCGGAGGACGGGAGGCGGAGACGCCTTGGGCCCGTTCTTGGCTCTTGCCTGCTGCGCGTCCTCCACGTCTGCCCGGTTGTGTTGGGGTAGTGGGGGCTCTGTGGCGAGGGAGCTTCCTCGGCGCTGATTAGAATCCCACAGTAAGTATTCATTTGGCTGTTTGGGTCCCGAGGGCTGTCTGACGGCCACAGCCTCTTGGACCGGACTTCCTCCGATGCAATGGTGGATGAGAACGATTTGTCCCATGGCCATGAAAGAGGCTGGGAGGCGCTCCGGAGTGCTCAGGGCTTGGCCGGGCATCAGAGAGCCAAGGGCGTCCGTGGCTTCCCGAGGCATCGCCGTCGTCCTGACTTTTGTCCTGCTGGAGGGCTCTGGACTGCTCTGCCCCCTGAAATCCAATTTGCATCGAGACAATCACCCGCGATATCTTTGGTCTTCTTGGAAAACAAAGGACAAACTGGTGGCAGAAGCGCTGAATTTGAAGGTCCAAGGACCTGAGTTCCAGTCCTTTCTTGAGTGACTCATTGAATCACATTCTTTCTCTGGGTGGCAAGTCCAAGCTCTGCCTCCTGATAGCCCCGTGACATTGGGCAAGTCGCCCGTCCCCTCTGGACCACGGTTTCCGCTTCGAAAAATGAGGGGGTTGATCTGGAGGTTTCTCGGGCCCCGGGCAGTTCCATCTTGCTGCGGGAGGCCCAAACTGGATGGGACAAAACAAGCTGTATTCCAACCAGTCCAGGCGTACTTCCTGGGGGAGGTCCTGGGGAAGCCTCAGTAACGTCTTAGTTTATCCCATACGAGGGAATGAAACAAGGAAAATGGACTGTCTGGAGCTCGTTGGACCCAGGATGTTGTTAAGCTTGGGTTCAAAGCTCTGCTTTGCCCCTTTGCCTTCAGGCTGCTCTTAGAACCCATGTCTTCCCCCATGGAGCTCAGCGGACGGAAATGCTGCAGAATGGATGGTTGAGACTTGGGCCAAGCCTGGCCACAGGCCAGCTCCGGGGCCGTGTGCACAGGAAACAGCAGGGTGGGAGGCGGCCCCTGCCTTCTCAAGGCTTGGCCCCCCAGACCTTGCCTGGAAGAGGGTGCATTTAAGTGCCTTCTCTGCACCAAGCAGAGGCAGCCTGGCCAGTGGGTGGAGAGCTGACCTCAGAGGCAGGAAGAGTTCAAGTCTTGCCTCTGAAATGTTTTGGTGGGGTGACCTGGCAAGTTAGCGAAGTTCTCAGTGACCTCTGACCCCTCTAAAACTTGAAGTTCTGCAAAGCGAGCTGACCTGTATCATTGAGGCAATGTCCTCATCTCAGGCGCCCTTCACCAAGGGAAATCACATCCTTGTCTCGTATCCAGTGTACTGACCTAGGCCCCGGGCGTTCCTGGACAAAAATGGAAGAGCTGCTTCCCCCAGGAGCTTACGTCCCCCTGGAGGAGACGCCATTTGCATTTATACAAAAGAAATTATGCAAAATTATACAAAAGCAATGCAGAGAACCGCTGTTATGCAGCTTATGGCAGCTGGAACCAAGAAGGACGAGCCAAAATTATCATTGAGGGCACAAATGCTGACCGTTGCAGATTGGACAGTGGGTGGGCGACTAGGGCTGCGATCAGAATTCTGCTCAGGGGCTCTGAGAACACAGCTGGACCAGAGAGGGAGGGAGGCAGTGCCATGGAGGGGATTGGGGACTGGGGGAGGCAGGGCCACTTATCCCTGGGCAGGCCTTAACTTCATCCCCCCCACCATGCTCCTAGCTGCCCATGCTTTGACTTTCTTCTTCACTTTGGTCAGGCTAAGACCTGGAACTCGGACCACCTTCCTTCTCCATTTCCTGGGCGGGTCACAGTCCCCTTTCTTCAATGGCTGGAGGAGCTGGGGCTCCCGATCGGGATGCTCCCCACCTCCTCTGCCTCCGCGGACACCGCCACCTTAACCCCTCCCTTTCTTTCAGATTTGCTAAGCCAGCGGCTCTACTGGGTGGACTCCAAACTGCATCAGCTCTCCAGCATCGACTTCAATGGGGGCAACCGCAAGGTCCTCATCTTCTCTGTGGACACTCTGAGCCACCCCTTCGGGATTGCAGTGTTTGAAGTAAGCTGGCCTCAGAGCACTGAGAGGGGCCTGAGAACAGGGGAGGTCAGAACGGGGAAAGATCCAAGAACAGGGGGTGCCAGAGCTGGGAGGTGGCTTAGAACAGGGACTGTCAGAGCCAAGGACCAAGAAAAGCCCGTCTTATATTCCATAGTTTATTAGTGAGCCTGTGAAATGCAGTTGACTTAAATATGGCTATGTTATGGGCTATGTTAAGAATGTTGGGACGTACCGGGCTCCTTCTCTCCTGGACCACAGATACTTGTGTCATAAAGCAGGCAAGCTGTCGTCTCTTGGAGCAGTCAGGTGTACCAAGAAGCAGACCTGGGAGACACTAGAAACAAATACAGGATGATTTCCCTGTATGAGGAAGGGGGGAGAACACCTCATCATCTGGGAGAAGCAGAAAAGGCCTCTCCCAGAAGGGGACCCTCAAGTGAAGCCAGATCCCGAGGGGAGGGAGAGCAAGGCAGGTCTCGTAGGCAGCTTCCCAAAGAATCTTCAGTCCCCCTCTGTGACCCCCCGGGAGGCGTTAGAAAATAGGCCCGAGACCCTCGGCCTGTGTCCATCCCTCCAGTAAGGCACCTGCCGGCCTTTGGCTCAGCCGTCCCGGCAGGCAGATTTTGTGGAATCTATAAAACAGCCAGGAAACAGCCTTCCCGGGAAGGGCTAAAGAACCACAAAGTAGCAGTCCTTGTATTCCATTTTATTTATATTGTTAAACCTTTCCCATAACCTCTGGCTTGGGCTGCGCTCAGAGTTTCGCAGCTGCCTGCGAGGCAACAGCAAGGACTTTGACCTGTTGGCCTGGAAGGCCCCCCGAAGCCCCTTCCAGCTCCACCAGGTCCATAGGTGTCCGTGCCTTTTTAAATCTAAGGCTCGACATCCTGCCACCCTGCTAACTACCGAGGGCATCCACCAGTGGGGGCCTCGAGGCATCGCCCGGGGCCAGCGTGTAAACGCAGCTGGAAGAACGGTCCTGTCTCAGCTCAGGGTCAGGAAATGGTGCTTCTGCCCACGGCAAAATGAACTGATTGGAGAATCATAGTGTGGAGGAGAGGAGAGGGAGAGAGGATCAAAGGCTACCAAATGTTCAGGCTTAGAAAGGGTTTATCCACATGGTCTGGTTTGATCCTCGGCAGATCTGTGAGGTGGGTACGGTGGATATCATCCTCTCGTTTTTACAAAATAATGATCAGTCGCCCCTGTGCTCCCAAGCCTGCCAGCACCGTGGCTGCCTTATTCTGCATGTAATGGTCACCATCCTTCCTAAACGTGTCCCCCAGAACTTGACACAGCACCCCAGGTGGGATCTGGGCAGGGCACAGTGGCGCCCATCATCACCCCCTAGTTCTAAATCCAGGGCCTTCACTTCGCCAGCTGCCACATCCCCAGCTCCCACATCATTTCCCTCTCTGCCCCCGCGAGGCTTGCTTGGTTGTGCCCAGGAAGGCTTATCATTTATGTGGATTTGATTTTACATCCTGTAACTTTGGTGGAATTATTGTTTTAATTAATTTTGAGTTAACTCTCTGGGATTTTCTAAGTGGAACATTATATCATCTATAAAAAGCCATCATTTTGTTTCTTCTGGTAACTGACTTTTGGATGATAGAGTCTAGAATTTGCTAAAAATCTTTGCAGATTCTTCTCTCCTTCCCCCCAAACATCAGGGCATCCACCCTTTTCCAGTCGTGCTGCCCATTTCCTGCCCACCATGATGGTTCGGTTCGTGTGGGAGAAATCCTCTCAGTCCCTTTGGGTTGGGCCGGGTGACGTGGGCTCCCAAAGAACGACTAGCTATATTCCCTAGACGCTCCCCGTCTATCTGGGGTATCAGCTTCCCTTCCGCCATTTTCCTATTGTCCTTTCCAGTCCAAAGAGTCTTCTCGGTGGCAGAGAATACTGGGAGAAAAAGAACAAAAGAAATAGAAAATTGAGGCTTCTTTCCTCAGTCCACCATCATCGTCTGGGTCATTATTGTTCTTGGAGAACAAACAGCTGCCTCCTCTCCAGAGAGTCGGACTACCGGCTCTTTGGGAAGAAACCGAGACGAGTCACACGTCTCCTGGGCTTTCATTGGGTCTTTTTATTTATCTCCTCACTGTTGTATTTTTCGTCCCACCAACCTCCTAACACAAAGGTCAAGCTGTCTCTTGTTCATTTTTGCTTTTATGTTGAAACCCTCCTTTCTTTTAAAAAAAATGTTTATTCTGAACGAGTCCCTTTCTCCCCTTCCCAGCGAGCCATCCTTTGTCATAAAGAATAAATAGAGGAGGAAAAAAGGAGAATAATTCAGCAAAATTAACAACCACTCTATTGCCTTGATTCTGCAAGTAAAAAGGGAGAGAGTTGCATTTGCTCAGCACTTCTTTGGGCTAAAGCTCACACAGACTCAGGCTGCTGTTCTACCCATTTACATGATTGGAATCATGGTTATGTTGTTTCCAGGTTATTTTTTTCCACTTTGCCTCAGTTCAGATAAGTCTTCCCATTCATTACCCCACTGCCTATGGACAGAGCCTATGGTAGTGTCATAGTGCACAGGGCACTTCAGATCTGCCTCCAGACACCTATTAGCTATGACCCTGGGTGAGTCATTTCACTTCTGTCTGCCTCAGTTTCCTCATCTGTAAAATGGGGCTCACACAGCATCTAATTCACAGGGTAGATAGGAGAATCAAATAGAATCCCGTTTGTGTCTTACACTGGGTAGAAACTTAAGCAATGCTTCCCTGTCCAAATGATTTCACGGTCCAGCCCATCACCCCATCCTAGACCCAGGCACTTTGCTCAGGAGTCATGAGTCCACCCCCCAAATTTGGCGGAGGACAAAGCTGAGGGCCCAAAGAAGGAACTTAAACATTGATTAAGCCCCACCAAGTGCCAGCCTCCATGCCAACTGCTGGGCAGTAGAAAGGCAGCAAAAGGCTCTTGAGGATCTCCCAGGAGAGTTAGTGACTGGCAGAAGGGGCTGGGGGGCTCTGGGGGAGCTCGGGTGGAGTCCCCTCATGTCCTCCTCCCATGTCTCCCAGGACAAGGTGTTCTGGACAGACCTGGAAAACGAAGCCATCTTCAGCGCCAACCGACTGAACGGCCTCGAAATCTCCGTGCTGGCCGAGAACCTCAACAACCCTCACGACATCGTCATCTTCCATGAACTGAAACAGCCGAAAGGTAGGCGGTGACTCCCCGGGGAGGTGCTCGCCCGTACCCCTCCCCCTGGCCTCGGGCTCCCGCTTAGCTGCTCAGCCTCGGCTTAGAGCTAGGAGATGGATTGGTTTCCTTTTTGAATTTACGTAAATCTCTCAGCTGACACATCTGCAAAATGGGTACAGCAAGCCTTCCCACACCCGCCCCTGGGACTCTCCTGAGTCAAACGAGAGCCCCACGGAGATGGGAGAGATGTTCTAAAGGTGCCAGAGCTTCTCCACCCCAGGGAGGGCTGATCCCCACATCCTTGTGCAGTGATGACTTAGATGATTTCCGCTTCCTCTGGGCAGCTGTAATCAGGGCATGCTTCGGGATCTTTCTTGTAGATCAATGTTTTGGGGGTGTTTTTTTTGGTTTTGTTATTAAAGCTTTTTATTTTCAAAATATTCACTCCCTTGCAAATCCTTGTGTTCCCAATTGTTCCCCCCTTCTCCTAGACGGCAAGTGAGCCAATACATGTTAAACATGGGCAAGAAATAGGGGATCAGTATTTTGAAGGGCATTTCTGTCCTCGATTTTTGGAGGCACTTAGGTCATTGAGCCCGCTCTGGGGAAGAAGGGGATTGTGGGAACTGTCTCACTTCTGCTCCGTGCTAGAGGGAACCAGGCCCAATCTTTGAGGGGAACAATAGGGGTGGTGGGGGAAGTCTCTGGACTCCCGCCTGACAGGAAGTGGACATCCCTAACACAGTCCTCACAGAGAATGGGCCTCTTGGATGGGAGCGGCTTTCGCCTCCTGCAGAGCCTGGGTGGCCCACTGGTGGGCGTGGACTAGTGGGAGTTCTTGGAACAATGAATTAAGCCAGATCACCTCAGAGGTCCAGCCCAGCTCAGAGATAATAAGCAGCATTTATACAGAACATCAGGATTCACAAAGCAATGGGATATGGGTTCTCCTCTGAGCCCCAGGAGACCGGTACTATTACTGTCCCTATTTCTCAGATGAGAAAACTGAGGCAGACAGAGCTGCATGAGCCACTGAGGGCCACATGGTAAGAGCCTGAGGCCGTGTCCTGTCTCCAGGCTACTGGAACAGACCCCTTTTGTGCGGCTTCTGAAGTCCCCAAAACTCTGTGACTCTGTAGGAACCAGAGTCCTGAGCTTGGAGCTGGGCCGCCTTCCTGACCCCGGTCCCCACCTTCTCAAGGGGGCTGCGAGAAGGGTCTCCTCTGGTCTGGGAATCCCCCCTCTGAGCTGCCACCCCACTCTCTCTCCTCCTCAGCTCCTGATGCCTGTGAACAGAGCTTCCAGCCCAATGGCGGCTGTGAATACCTGTGCCTTCCTGCCCCCCAGATCTCCATCCACTCCCCCAAGTACACCTGTGCCTGCCCCGACTCCATGTGGCTAGGCCCGGATATGAAGAGGTGCTATCGAGGTAAGGGGAGGGAGTGGGGCAGGGATTCTTGGTCCTGGGCCTCCTGTCCCCTTCCCCATCTGTGCCCCCCACTTACTGGGGGTCTGAGGGGAGAGGTCGTCAGTGGGCGGATCTGCCATCAGGACGGATGTCCGGAGGTGGGAGAGGGAAGGTCCCGTCTGCGGAACAGCCAGTAGCCTGGTAGCTGCAGAATGTGTGAAGGGGAGAAACAAAGCACATATTAAGTTCCTACTGTGTACGGGGCATTTTATAAGTATTATCTCATTTGGCCAACTGTACTCAGAGGATGGATAAAGTTCCATAAAGATGGAGCAAGCCTTTGAGTTCCAAGACAGAGTGTTTCTATTCTATACTGCTCACATTTGTCCTTGGTTTGAAGTCAAATGAATAAAAAGGCATTCATTGAACGCCTACTGTGTACCATCCTCTTAGTATCATATGATCCTGAAGTTAGATGTAGGTTTTCTGATGAAGAAACTGAGGCAAAGGGAGGTTAATTGTCTTGTCAATGGTGACAAAAGTATAAATGGCCAGAATCGCCTGAGTGTCCAGAGAATTAAGAAATTGGGTGAAGCTGCTTGAAAAGCTCCTTTCCAGAAGTTCTGGTGACCTACTGTGACCCCGAGGAAGGGGTGGTGATAGGGAAGAGGCAGAGGGGCAGACGGCAAGATGCTAGGAGTAGAGAGATGGTCCAGGAAGCACAGCTCGGGACTGGCCAATACAGTGATCTAGGTTGGCTTGTGTAAGACTGCCATTCATTCATTCATATTTCAAGTGATTTATTAGCCAATCAGCACTGCTTAGATGCCTACTGTATGCCCTGCATAATGTTAGCCCCACACTCTGGTCAGCAAGGCTAGGCTGAGCTTCAGTGGTTCCCACAGCCAGGGAGAGGAGAGGCTGACCTTTGCCCTTCCCCCCATAGCCCCTCCATCTACCTCAACAACATCGCCCTCCACCGCCACGAGGACCCCAGGCACAAGTCTCAGCCCTGGCCCCGTCTCCCTGCCAGGCCACACAAGGAATCAGAGCTCTGGAGACACCTGGCTGGGTGTGGGGACGGCCCCCAGTGAGCCCACCATTAGCGCATCTTCACCGGGGGTTCCCACGCCAGGAAACAGCAACCATTCACAGCATTGTAAGAATTTCTGCTCCTCTGTTTTGGATGGGGAAGGGGGAGAAGAGCACGCCAGTGGGAAGTGGGGGGGAGATGGACTAGCTGGTGCATGGCCAAGCCTGGCCTGCAGGGGGCCACCAGGTCCTACCTTAGGGAGAAGAGCAGGGGTACAGTGGGAAGCCTCCCGCCATTGCCACCAGAAGATGAGACTGGGGCCCAGCTGTACCCCTGTGGGTGTGATCTCAGGCAAAGCCCATCCCTGCTCCGGGCCTCAGTCTTCTTATCTGGAAATGGAAGGGTCAGGGCCCCCATAGGAGCCGCCCAGCCTCCTCCTGCTCTGACATCTTGGGCTCAGTGGCCTTTCTGGCCAGGAGCTTCTGAGTTGTTAATAATAAGAATGGCTCACATTCCCATGAGTCTCTGGGCACCCTACCTGGTGCTTATCATGTTCCCTCATGAAGCCTCAGAAGGGGGAAGGGAAGGTGGCCTTTACCCTCAGTTTGTAGGTGAGAAGACGGGCTCAGAGACATTAAGTGACTTATTGAAGTCACACAGCCAGTGAACCTTTGAGATAGGTGAACCCAGTGAACCTGGGCCTCTTGAGTCCATTGATCTCATATGTTCCCAATCCTAAGGCCCCTCCCAGCCCTGACACTCCCCACCCGGATGGCTGGATGTAAGGGCCCTTTAAATGGGCGGACACAGTGCATCGGGATTGAGGCCCAGAAGTAATTTCTGTGGATATTAGGACTGCCCTTGGGCGGGATCCTGGCCATATTGAGATAGTTTTGTAATGGGTGACTCTCTCGCTGATTGGCTGTGTGTGTGACCTCACAGGCCCTATATAAGCCCACTGCAGGCAGCAACCGCCCTCTTTAACCTCCTGCTGTTCACCCTGGCTCCTAGCCTGGGTGGCCAAGCCAAGATGGGTAGCCGAAAGAGGTAAGGGTTTTGGGAGTGAACACGTGGGTCTTCTGACCAGGTGTTCACTCGGGAACCAACAAGTCAGGGCATCAGTCAGGGCATTATGTGAGTAGGTATAATAAAGGCTTTTAAGATTACACGTGGTTGTTCTTGAGTGCGCTACCGGTTATTAAGCTATAGATTCAAGAGATTGTGGCCAGAGACCTTAGAAGGCCTCAGAGGAGGCGAGCCGGGTAGAGCTCACACTGCAAAGGACAGTGGTCAAAGGTGCTCTGGTGGGTCTAGGACAGACTAGTAATTGTAACTGCCAGGAGAGCACATTACAGCTGGAAGCCGCAGAAGCTCGCCCACACAGCCTTCACCCCAGGGTGCCCGCCTGACTTCCTGTAAAAGTTATCCCCCAGATATTCGTCCCTATTCCCCCTGCCTGCCCAGACCTTGGCCCGGCCCCCAGATGGAAATAATTAAATTCAGAGCTTATTAAAATGTTAGGCACAGTAATTGTCACCATTTGAAATGTCCTGTCTCATTAGCTAGTGAATGTCTTTTTAATTGAGTTACCTGCCAGGGGGAATTCATTTAAGAGGATAAGCTCTCTTGGAAATCATTTTCCACGCACCGCTGACCCCGTCCACAGCTGTGGAGGAGGGACCGGGAAGGTGCTAGTCTGATGAGGCTCCGTTTATCTCTGGGAACCCCCTTCCAGTTCTGCCCCAATGCCTTCACCCCAGGCGTCTTGATGTGGGAGGACTCTAGCAGCCCCCTGCCTGGCTTTTATCGGTGTTCCTCTGGCTACAGAGAAAAGCGTGGCAGCCGCGCTCCCAGGTTACACTTCACTGGGTCTGTTTTGCACGACTTCATATGCATAACATTTCTTGCCTTCTCAATAGGTGAGCGAAGGGATTAAGGAAGGGGGAGAATTTGGAACTAAAAATAAAAATAAATAAAACTTGCAGAACCTGGGAGTCCTGCAGACTTTGTATTGTTACCCCATACCCTGGAGAGGCAGACCCCCCCCCCCCGCTTTCCCCAAGAGAGGCAGCTGAGCACTGGGATCGCTTGTTATTCGTGTCCGGCAAGGCATTCCCCTCTCTGAACCTCAGTTTATTTATCTATAAAATTATAATAATAGGTTTACCACCTACTTCCTTGGGTTATTGTCGGGATGTACTTTATGGATCTTTAATATGTTATACACATGAGTTATTCACAGACAGTCATAGAATTTCAAATTAGAAAGGAGCGTGGAGGTCTTCTGGTCCAACTCCTCCATTTTACAATTGAGAAAACTGAGGCCCAAGGGAGGGGAAGTGACTAGCTAACAATCAGCAGAGCCTAGATTATGATAATTATTATAATTACTTCCATTTTTAAGAGATCTAGGATCTTTTGAAAACATACCCATCGATTACCTGTCATCGGAGGGAGGGAGTGGAGGGAGGGAGGGGATAATTTGGAAAAATGAATAAATAAAAAAAAAAAGAAAAGAAAAAGAAAACATACCCATCTTTTTCTGGTTTGTCCTTGCCAGGTTTGAGGATCAGAAATATATTTGCTTCCTAGAAACAACGAAATAAGATGGCTTTTTCTATTTTTGAGAAAATGATATAATATAGGGATTATTCTTTTAGTTTTCCATAGAATTCTCTTGTGTAATACAAGATGACTTAACTTGCTATTCCTTAATAGCTTGTTCATTTTCTCCTGAGATTGGAAGGTCTATTTTTGCCGTGTTAATTTGAGTGTTGCATCCTTTTGTAAATATTTTTTATATTCTCTATAAATTTATTCTCTATTGATTTTATATGATCTTTCTTTTGCTAGCATTTTTTTTGTATGAAGTTATATTTTAGCTGGTGGCATAAAATCCACTAATGCATATTGGCAAATTTTCTGTAATTTATAATCTGAGAGTAATGTCTGGGGCCTTAAGGGAACAAGTGATTTGCTCACGTAGCCAGATTTGTCACGTAGCCAGAATCTGTCAGAGATGAGTCTTAAATCCAAGTTTAACTTATTCCAAGGCTGATTGATTGTTCTTCTACCAGTTTTCATTCTTTCTGGAGATTCTGTCAAGATCCTGCTCTTTCTGGTTTGGTCATTGAATTCTCCTTTTGCTTTTGAGAAAATTTGTCGATCTTATTGGCCTTTTCTAATGACTGATTTTTGTTTTCTTCATCAATCCAATTAACCTTTTATCTTTATTTTATTGATTTGCCTTTTACTGTAATGATTCCCTGTTTGGTACTTGTTATTACTGTTTACTTTGTTCCTTTTCTAATTTATGTAATAGTTAACTCCACTCCTAAATATTCTTTTCCCTTTCTGTTTTAATAAGTATGGAGTACGGAAATTTGCTTCTGAGTACTATTTTGGCTACATCCTTTAAATTTGAATAAGTAGCATTTATGTTGTCATCTTTAATATTATTTATTATTGTTTGCATTATTTGTTGAACAAATAATATTTTTTTCAGTTTGCATACGAGCCAGAATTTTTAAGAGCCATTTCCTTGTTAATTACTGTCTTCATTGCTTTATAATCTATGAACAGTGTTTACAATGTCCGCCCTTTCGAGTTTAAAATGCACAGAACAGACCCTCTATTGATACATACTGTGATCTCCATATCTGAGTTAATAGTTTCGTGAACTGTTGGAATGAAAAAATATCCCTTAGGTCCCCGAGCCCTGTTGCCCGCAGGGCTTGTCTTGGGCAGCGGACCCCTCCCTCATTCACATGCTCTCCACTTGCCAAAGCAGAGCCCAGGCCACCCCAGAATAGGAGAGACTGGAGGGAAGCCGGTGTAGACCCCTCCTCAAGGATATTCTTAACAGAGACCCCGCCACCATCATGACTGATCCCTGCAGCCTTTCTGCCTGCCTCCTCCCAGGCTGACCGGGATGTTCTCTCTCCCCAGTCTCTGGGCTACAAGGGAGCTGCTCATCTCTTTAAGCTCCTTTTTGGAAGGGTGAGCTTTCCGGGAAGCGTGAGTCAGGTATTTAGCCTGAAGCTTATTGGCTCACAGTGGGACCTTCTTTGGGGCTCCTGTTGGGGAGCCAGTGTGCTTAGAGGAGGAGACAGCAGAGCTTTGATAGTGAAAACGGACAGAACAGCTTTTGAAACAGGGAAGCAGGGGCAGCCAGGTGGTGCAGTGGTCAGAACACCGGCCCCGAATTCAAATCCAGCCTCAGAATTTGACACTTATTAGTTGTATGACCCCAAACAAATCTCTTAACCCCAACTGCTTTGCCAAATGAAAAGAATAAAGAACCAGATCCTCCTCCTCCAAAAAAATTAGATATCCCCCAAGGGGAAAGTTGAGGGCTGTAAACATCTATAAACCAGAGATTGTAGAGGTAGCTGACCTGTCCCAGTCACATAGCAGCTGCAGGATTTGAACCCAGGCCCGCTTTTGAACCCAGAGCATAGTGAGGTTGGCGACCATTCTAGCCAAACGTTCATGCATCCCTGGGTGTGTTGAGCACAATACCACAGGCCGCTAGGTAGCGCCATAGGGCACAGAGCCCCGGGCCTCACTGGCCTGGGATACTTTGTAGCTGTGCCTTCCCAGTCCAACCCCTCCCAGTCCCAGGCCTTCCCAGTCCCAGGCCTTCCCAGTCCCAGGCCCTCCCAGTCCCTGGCCTTCCCAATCCCTGGCCCTCCCAGTCCAGGCCTTCCCAATCCCAGGCCCTTCCAAGCCAGGCCTTCCCAGTCCAGGCCCTCCCAGTCCCAGGCCTTCCCAATCCCAGGCCCTCCCAGTCCCAGACTTTCCCAGTCCAGGCCCTCCCACTCTCAGACCCACCAGCCAGTTTTCTCTCTTCTGTCACCTTGGAGTCAGGAGAGGGCTTACTGTGTGTTTCTGCATCTTGCAGATGGGACCATGGGAGGCAAGCTGGTCTCCACGGCCACGGCCGCCGTCATTGGCATCATCGTCCCTGTGGGTGAGTGCTCCCTCCTGGTCCTTTGGGTTGGGAGGGAAAAGGAGCTGTTGCCTCTGGGCCTGAGTGGGGGGGGACGGGGAGAATAGGCCCCACCCTTCGTGCCTCCCCTTCATCCTAAGTTTGAGGGGCTCCCTAGTCCTGGAGAGAGCACCGTTCCTATTGGGCGACCTTTTGCTGCCCAATTGGGCTATGGACACTTGGCAGAGGGGCCGGCCTTTCTCTAAGATGAGAGGGAAGGATCTGGGGGACCCCCCCAACATCAACTTAACCCTGATGGTGTGGATAGACTTCTGGAGGAGGTGGGGGGTTCTGGGCTCAGGCCACATGGAGAGGACCCTGTCCGGCTCTGGCCACCATATCTCAGGAGGGACATGGACAGAACCTGCGCCTGTTCAGAGAAGGGAGACGGGGGCAGCAAGAGCAAAGCCAGGGGGATGAGGCAGACAAACTGGGCAGGGCGAGCAGAGAGAGCCTTGGCTAAGTGGGAGGCGGAACCTGGGCAGCCCCTGGAAGAAGTGAGCAGGGCGGGGTCCTCGGCAGACCCTTGCCTTAAGAAAGGGGTTTGGGGTGCAGGAATGGGACTTTGGGGGATGGACAGGAACAAAGAAAGGGACAGGGAGACCAAGTAGATTGTCAGTTGATAAGCATTGGTAGAGTGCACACTGTGCTAAGCGTCAGGAATAGGAACAAAGGCAGAAAGACAGATCTGCCCTCAAAGAGCCACCCCCCTCAACTCTGTCCAACAGGGAAGGGGCAAACAAACAAATAGATAGAAACCTGGCCCACAGCAGCATCAGCAGGGAGGAGTCAGCCCCATTGGGAAAGGCGGCCTATGGAGGGGACAGTTTTGCTGGGATTTGAAGTGACAGAAAAATCACCAAATTAGGAGATGTTGAGTGGGGGGAAGGGCTGGGGCTCTGGACCAAGCAGGATTTTAATTTGGTTCTGGAGGTTCTTGAAGAGGGGAATAACAGGAGAAAGCAGCTGGATAGAGGCCGGGCTGAGGCGGAGAGAGCCCGGGGGTGGGGAGACCCGGCAGCAGCTCTTAAGGGTTAGGAGAGGAGCAGCTGAGCTGGCAGGGAGCAGCAGAAGGAGGCAAACTCAAGCGAAGTTGAGGTGGAATGAGAGGATTTGGCCAAAGATTACCTCTGGGTGGGATGAGGGACAGTGCCCGGGTAGCACTAGGATCAGGTGGCTGGGAGCAAGGACCGGGAGAAGGATGGTTCTGTTTTAGACTTCTGGATGCTGAGGTGCCAAAGGGCATCCACATATTCAGGGACAGACGCCCCCAAGGAGTTGGCAAGGCCTTGCTCTGGAGGACAATTAAGAATCACAAGAGGAAGTTACAGGGAGCCTAAGGAAAGATCCCTTGCCGGTCTCAAGCTGCCCCATTATGGGGTGGGCACCTCATAGGAAATGAGATCTGTAAGCAGAGGTCCGATGGCCCCTTGCAGGGAATGTGCTAGGGGTCTAGCTCTCTTCTGAGTCTAAAAAGCTCTGAGCCTGGGCCAAGGTGGGAGCCCCTCAGAGTGCCCAGGCTGACGCGTCCCCTCTCCATCATCCGCATACGTGCAGGGGTCATCGCCTTGCTGGGCATGAGCGGCTACCTGATCTGGAGGAACTGGAAGAGGAAGAACACAAAAAGTATGAACTTTGACAACCCTGTGTACAGGAAGACGACGGAGGAAGAAGATGAAGATGAGATCCACATCGGGAGGACGGCGCAGATTGGGCACGTCTACCCTGCTGTGAGTGTCCTTGGGGAGCAACAGCGGAAGAAGGGTCCTCTCTCGTGGGTCCGGCGTCCTCCTTCCCTCTTCCTCCTGCCCTTATTCCTTCCTTCCCCTCACTTAGCTTTTTCCCTGTCTCTGTCTCCCTCCTTCTCTTTGTTCCTTCTTTCCCTTTTCCTCCCCTTTTCTCTCTCCCACTTCTCTCCCTTCTCTCCCCTTTTCTTTTTTTCTCTTTTTCTTCTCATTTCCTCCTCCTCTCCTATTCCCCTCTTTCTCACTCTCCTCCCCTGTTTTCTCTTCTTCCTGTTCCTTCCTCTTTTCTTCTCTTCCCCTTCTGCTTTGACTCCCTCCCATTTTTTGTTTTTCCCCCCTTTCTCCTTTTCCCTCTCCCATCTCTCTGTCCCTCCTTCTCTCTCCTTTTCCCTCTTTTTCTTACCCTCCTTCTGCGCTTCTTCCTCTTCCTTCTATCTTCCCCTTCTGCTTTGACTCCCTTCCTCCCATTTTCTCTCTCTTCCTCCACTTTTCCACTTCTCATTGACTAATTATTAGGAAGTTTTTCTTTGTCACAGAATCACCAAATTTGAGAATTGAAAGGGAGGTCAGTAGCCACTAGTCTGACGCGGCCCCCCAAAGAGCCCCCATAACAATACAAATGAATGAATTCAAGAAAGATTGATTCTGTGCTTACTATATGCTGAGCACGGGGGATGCAGCATGAAGGGCAGGTGGTCCCTGTTCTCAGAAAGACACACATCTGGAAAGTTTCTGCTGCTGCGAGTCAGTCAGAAAGATCCCGTGGTCCTCAGAGAGTAGCAGCTAAGCAGGGATCCAGCCCCTTCGTTGTGGCAAGAATCCATTCTGAGATTGGATCATTAGAAGGTGACGAGGGCTTTGGTGTGTTTGCCAAGGGCTCTGGTCCCTGGAGAGGGCCTGAGTTGTGTTCCCCAAACTTTGCTCCCCCGGGCTATTGGACTATGAAGTCTGTACTGGAAGCCTCCCCGGGGCAGGAGTCCAGCACCTCTCGAGGCAGCCCAAGGCCTCTTTGGAGCGGCTTCTTTCCCCCATCAGCAGCCTTCTTGTTCCTGGTTCTACCCTTTGGGTATAGAAGGAGATTTTTTCCTTCTCCCGAGCCAAACGTTTGAGAGAGACTTGAAATCCGCAGCGTCTCTCTTCTCAATCTTCTCTCCTCCATGCCCTCCATGCTCACCATGCCCAGGTCTTTCGAGGTGCCATAGGTAGTCACCAGGCCTTTGGTGCCCCAGTTGCCCTCTCTTGTTGAACTTCAGTTTGACCAATATTGACCCTTTAACAACCACAATTTGGATTCTATCACACATCGTTTCAAAGCCACCTAATAGAGAACTTATAGCTAAAACCTCTTCATTTTTCCCAACATGGGGAGCCCAGAACTGGATGCAGCAACCTAACCGGGCTTGAAGACAGTGACTCAACTACTTCCTTCCTTTTAAATGCGAGGCGGTCTAAGGTCAAATGATGGCTTGTATCTGTCTCCCCCCACTGAGCAATCCACTAAAACCCCCTGGTTTTCTTTCAGATATTGTCTAGGTGGACCTCTCCCATTTTGTATGCATGAGTTATTTTAAGATTTATTTTAGTTATTTTAGAACTTTGAATGTATCATGGACCATTTTTATCTTATTAGAATTTGGCCCATCATTAACATTTTATTATTAGCTTAACAACTATCACCAATGTAGTGATTTATTTTGCCTGACCATACCTCTTATACAAAGGAGGGATTTTAATTCAGGCTGGGCTCTAACCTTTTGAAAATGATTTAAACTCTGCTTCTGTTGACCACCATATTAACCATGAAGAGAAGGAGCCTGTGCCTTCTATGGAACCGGTAAAAATATTGTCATCAGCAAAAATATTGAAAGTCACATGACATGGGAATGCTTCACTGGAGACCTCTTCCTACCCAGGTGATTCTAACCCATCAGTGACCACATTTGGGTCCCATCTCCAACCAGTTCCTGTAATGTTCTGTTGTCTCTCAATTGTAATCCTTCTCTGGGAGGAGGTTTCTTTTCTGTAAATCCTTTTCTCTGGGAACAGGTTTCTTGGGAGGCTTCTGGAGCCTCCAGCCAGAGCGAAGGTAGAATCTCGAATCCTCTTCTTCCTGAATCCTGGCTCAGAATCTCCTTCAGCTTCCCTGAAGTTCTCCTGGGAAATCTTGTCCTTAAGCCAATCCAGACTGTCTCTTTCCAGACTGTCTTCTCCCTTTTATCCTCCCAGACAATGGGCTTGTGGTACTCCAAGGGCTTGTGGAAACTACTTAAAACCAAAGAACTTGCTCCTTTTAAAGGTATCAATTCCTTTAAAGATGTGAACTAAAGATGTGAACCCTGAGCTAGAGAATTGTTAAGTACGGACTTAGCACCTAGTAAGAACCTAACAAGTTCCAAATATAAAACATAAGAATGGCACGAGAAGCTCTTTCAAGTACAGGTAGACTGTATCTATATCGTTTTCCAGGCTCCCGTGTGTAATGGGCCAGCCTGGCGGGACCTGCTCCTGTCGGATTTTGGGCAGGGTAATTCCCATGCCTGAGAATGAGCCTCGGTTACTTCACCTGTGAAATGAGAGGGCGGGAGTGACGGAGCCGCAATCTTCTAAGGAAAGACTGGCTCACGCTCTGCCTTGCTTTGTCTCCCCAGCGGGTGGCCTTGAGCCTTGAAGACGATGGATTGCCATGATGACCAGCACCCCTCCGTGCCTGATGGGATCGAACACATGCACTGGACTCTTTCTGGACGCTGGATGGACGGGCGGACGGATGCGTTTCTTCGCCTGGGGTTTCGCTTGTGTGTGTGTCAGTGAGAGAGCAAGGATGTGTGTCTGTGAGTGTTTGGGATTCTTTTTTAAAATTTATGTTGCGGAAAGGTAACCACAAAGTTATAATGAACTGCAGACATCCAAAGGATGTGAGAGTTTTGTATGTATAATGTTTTATACGCGTCTTACCTGGCTGCACTACCCATAAGGAAGAGCAGAGCAGCCCCTGCTGAGCAACTAACGTGATGGATGGAACCAGACCCGGCCCGGCAGGACAGGAGCTGGCTCACCGTTTTAAAATTATATTTATAGAGGGTGTTTAGGGGGGTTTTGTAAATAAAATGAAGACGCTTTGTGGCTATCCATCAACATAAGTTAAAAAAAAACAAGCCCCTTCATGTCCTCCCTGCTCCCCAACACCCCGTCTAGAATATTTATTAACATATTTCACAGAAAAGAGCTGTAAATAATTTAGAGAGGTGAGAGTATTTATTTTGGGGTATGTGTGGCTTGCTGTGTAGAGACCGTGGGGGGAGGGGAGTCAGAAGAAGTGGACCTTTATGGACGTTGAACGCTGAAATGCAGAATCTTGTTTCAAAGCCCCAAGGCCACCTCACTCAATGAGGAGGGTCTGGGATGGATTCAAAGGCAGTTCTGGAAAGGAGGCTGACACCCTGAGTGACTTGGATGCTGGAGAGAGGAGCGGGAGGGTCCTCTTTGCTTCCGCTCCTTCTCCAGGAGGCAAAGTGGGCCGGCGCCCCATCACGGCTGACAAGACGCGCCGGGAGAACCTTCCTGGGAGGGGAATCTCTTCCTAAGGCCAGTGTGCTCATTGTGTTCCGTGCCAGAAATACCGGACAGAACCTAAATGAGGCTTGATTTGTGCATCTGTAAAACAAGCCTTTGGTTAAAGGTGATTAGATGGTTTCCTAGGTCTTCCCTAGTTTTGATGTTCTGTGTTCTAAAGCCTCTCCCAGCCCTGACCTCCCCCGTTCTAGGTTCCCTCCCAGCCCAGGCAGCTCCTATTCTCAGGCCCCTCCCAGCTCTGACATGCCCTGTTCTAGATCCCTCCCAGTTCACATTCCTGTTGTAAGCCTCCTCCCAGCTCTGAAACCACCCTGTTCTAAGGCCCGTCCCAGCTTTGACATCCATTTTAGGTTCCCTCCCAGTTCTGACATCTCCTATTCTAGGTTCCCTCCCCTCTCTGACATCCCCTGTTCTAGGTTCCCTCCCCTCTCTGACATCCCCTGTTCTAGGGCCCCTTCTAGCCCTGACATTTCCTGTCCTAAGGCTCCTGCAGCTCTGACATTCTATGCTCTGAATTCTGTTTTCTATCCCAAAGGCCCTTGCATCCTTGCCATTCTACATTTTGACAGTCTGTGTTCTGAGATGCTGTTCCACCCTCCCCTTCTCTGAATCTGTGATTTAGCTCCTCAGTTGGCAGGGTCAGTGCTCTTGTCTGTCCCCGTTATCATCATCCAGGCCCCTTGTGCAGCTGATCACAGTATTATTTCATAGAGGAGGAAACCTGGCGGGGATCTGTCAACCACCAGACTGTCAATCAATATGGACATATTAAATGCCAAGTGCTGTCCAGTGACTGCCATGCAAATACAAAGAGATGAGCCTATGGTCCTGCTCCCAGAGGGTTTACTTCCTAGCCAGTCTCAGAGCTGGGATTATGTTGGGGCACTTCCTTTAACGAGTCAAATTTTTCTGGAGCAGACATCCCATGGCAGGCGGAGGCATTTGCGATTTTCCTTCTAGGATGGCCCTCGTCCAGGTGACTGTACCTCTGTGGCTGTCGGATGTGCTTTCCTCAGTCAGGTGCTGGGGCCCTCCCAGACCGCAGGCTTTGTGCAGTACCTCCTTCCTCCCTGCTCTGGTCACCCTGCGGATTGTTGGAGCCCAGGGATGGGTCTAGCTCTGTTTGAATTTGAATTGTTTGAATTCTGGCTCCAGTACTTTGTGTGAGCCTCAGTATCCCCTCTGAAACAGGAAGCGGGGCCAGTGATTGCAGTCTCTCTCTAGCTCTAATGACAAGAGCTATAAATACAGAGCTGGGAAGGATCTCAGAGGTCATGGAGTTCTTTCCTTTTTGTAGAGAAGGAAACAGACCCTGAGGAGAGGTTAAATGACTTCACATAAGACCATAGATCTAGAATCATTACATAAGGAAACAAAACCACAAAATGAGCTCTTTGTAAAGCCCTTAGCACAGAATGTGGCACACAGTAGGTGCCTAATAAATGCTTGTTTCCTTTCCTCTTTCTTACTAGTCGTATGACTGGACAAGCCAGCTCCATCTCTGAGCCTCGGTTTTATCTGGTAAGGCAGTAAGGACAGGCCTCCTTTCCTTCTTGGGTGATGTTTGGCTTAGTGAGCATCTTTGCGTACCCGAAGCACTCTAAAGTGATCAGCCATTATTTCCTAAATGGGAAACTGAGGCGCAGAGGAAGTGAGCCTGTGGCTATGCAGCTCACAGAGCTGAGACTCAAATCCAGGGATTGCACTGGTATAGGAGTCCTTTTTTGTGAGTCCATTACCCACTAGCCCCTGCCCTGCCCTGGCAGCAGGGGGATTAAGCCCCTACTTCTATTCTCCATTGGTCTGGACTTTTCTTGACTTTCCCCAGTGAGTTACCGCTCTTGCTCACTCTTTGTCACCCACTGACCTCTGACCGGGCCGCGGCAGGGCTGGGATCAGAAATCAGCCCTGGATCTTCACGTACCTGGGAGAGGACCCTGCCAGGCCCAGGAGCTCTAGACTATACTGGGCCTGGAATGGCCAGCCTTGTCCCGCCACCTTGGGCCTAGACCATCGTCTGTGGGCCCTATATTTATCATCTTGCCCTTGGGATGGAGACCAGAGCTTTGCAGTTGGCGAGAGTAGGCCAGGTAGAGTTCCTTTCTAACCCACACTCCTTGAATCTGCCCTTTATCACCAGCAAAATATTCAAGGTTAAGAGAACGTGGCTTCTGTTGCAGGCTTTAGACCCTTTTACATCTGAACTTGAAGTTCTGCTATTCTGGCCCCTTTGTTTGGCTTGGGAGAAAGGGAGGAACAACTCTGGGGGGCAGCAGTCCTCAACTTTAAAGGGCCTGGATTTGAATCCTGCTCTTGCTATCGGTTTTCTGATCTTTGATGAGTTCTTTTCCGAACTTCATTCCCCTTGACCGAGAAGACAGTTGGGCTCCATCCTTTCCAGCTGGGTCTTAGGATCTCACATATTCCTGATTCTGGCCCTTCTTTGGCATCCTCAGCATTGCACCAACCCCCTCTGTTCCTTAAA
The DNA here is from genome assembly GCF_048593235.1 of Sminthopsis crassicaudata. Classification (NCBI taxonomy): domain Eukaryota; kingdom Metazoa; phylum Chordata; class Mammalia; order Dasyuromorphia; family Dasyuridae; genus Sminthopsis; species Sminthopsis crassicaudata. Next base: position 22,755,078 of record NC_133620.1, read on the forward strand.
GAGCCATGTCTGCACTGGAAATTTGAGACAACATCTCACTTCCCAAGCATGATGCCAGCCCAAATGGGAAATCTAGTTGAGATTCAAATTTATGGCGATTCAGCCAAAAAACCCCTCAGAGTTGAGGCAGCTAGGTGGTGCAGTGGATAGAGCACCAGCCCTGAAGTCAGGAGGACCCGAGTTAAAATCTGGCTTCAGACACTTCACATTTCCTAGCTGTGTGACCCTGGGCAAGTCACTTAACCCCAGTTGCCTCAGCAAAAACAAAAAAACCCACAGAATTTTGGTGTCCTGACTAGTCATTAAATGCTGTACCTATTTCATCCTCCTCATCCTCCAGCACACAATGTAAGCATCTTTTGCCCCTTTACACTCAGCCCTGGCTCAGGGAAAGATTCCCAAGTTGTATCCCCAATACCGGGGGGTCTGATCCAGAGGATATTCAGTTCCCCAAAACTTTGTAGACATGCTGGTGGCTGCCAAAAGACAGAGGCGTGGCCCTGAACTCGAAAGGGCCGAGTTCACAAGTCTCTGGTGCTGGTTGCATGGGCAATGATCAGAACAAGTTCCTTGGACCTCCGGACTCATCTCTGTGCTGAGAGCTCTGGGTGAGGTGGCCCTGGCAGTGTCTGCTAGCCATGTTTTCACCCCAGGGCTCTGTGTACGTCTTAGCTGGTGTTTTACCCAGAGCAATGTCCATCCCCAGCCTGCTGTGGTGTAGACATCCTTAGACGCTCCCCTGTTTTGCAGACATCTCCCTGTTCAATCGAGAGCTCTGTTTACACCAGTGAGAGCAGGGGAGGCCCTCGGCACTTTTCACCTCCATAAATCCAAATTCTTCCACATGGGCAAGAACGCTGAAATTGAGTGGGCCAAGGTTAGAAGGGAGGTCTCCATGTCCCTCTGGAACATGAAGAACATAGGGGCTCTAGAGCATCATCTGGAGACGAACCCCAATCATCATATTTCATGAAGGTCACTCAGCCCATCGTACTAGAGTATAGTGAGGAGTCAGCCATCATAGAGTCCCAGAGTAAATCACTCCTTTCCCCCACCAATGCATGAAGGTAAAGTTTTTCGACTCGGGTCCTTTGGAAGTCACAGGACCTCCAAAGAGGTGACAGTCAGACCTGCTTTGTAGTGAATCCAGGAAGCCTCTATTCTCTAAGGCCATTCACCATGTGCATGGCCCAGGATCAGCTGGAAACCATGTTGGTACCCATCATTTGACATCGGAAAAAAAAAAAAAAAAACACCTGTAAATATGTTTGGAGATGGGAAGGTTTTGATACTTTTTATAAACAAAAATTAAGAACAGAAAACACAAATCTGTATAGACATCTTTTATGAAACAAAAAATAAAACAAAAATAAATGTTGTTTTCTTTTAATTGTTGTCCTGGTACGAAAACATCATCTTGTAAAACAGATTTCTAAGTCATAGAACAGAAAAGGCATTTTTGTTATGCTCTGATGTTTTTCTTGTTTCTCTTGTTTAAAACATGATCCCGGCACTGACCATCCGTCGGGCTTTGTAATGATGTCGTTTCCGCCTCCCCTCCTTGGGTTGCCTCCAGCTCTGTCCACATCCACGCTCCGTGCCTTTTCTGTTTCAGTTTCTAGCTCGAGGGCTGAGGGGCTGAGGAGGAGTGGGGAGAATCACTGCGTTGCTGTTGCTGGACTGACATAGATGTGGGGAACTGCAAACCAAATGAGGTCGTTTGTAAAACTGCACTCTTTCTACAATCACATTAAACTCATTTTTTTTTAATCTGGGAGAATTGTGCCATTGTGGTCTTTCAGTGAGGAGTCTGCAGTATTAGTGGACCAAGAGTCATTTATTAAGCAGCTGCCTCGGGTACCTACCCGAGATACAAAGCCAGTAGCGAACCAGGTCCTGTCCTCAAAGACCTTACATCCTCTGGGGAGAGCCATTGTGAACACCCACAAGTAGCCAAGAATACAGAAGAATACAGGGTCATAGTGGGGAGTGGATCTCACCTGGGGCATATGAAGCAACCTCTAGACGGGTTTTAGGAAGTCGGGAACTTGGAAGAGGGGAAATTTACAGCTTGATTTTCACCAACTTTTGATTTCCTTTGTAAGACTCTTTTATTTTAGGCATTAAAAATGTGATTCTAAGAAGAGGACCATAGGTTTCACATCAGACTGACCACAAAGGGGCGCAGGACACAGAAACGGTTAAGAATCTTTGGGCTACCTTATTGAGGAAATGAGGAAAAGCTGCTTTGGTATATTGACAACCCCAGGGCCTCCAGTATTTTATATATAAATTGTAATGTTCTGATCGTCTCTCAATTGTAATCCTCTGGGAGGAGGTTTCTTTTCTCTGTGAATCCTTTTCTCTGTGTGCAGGTTTCTTGGGAGGCTTCTGGAGCTTTCCTCTTCCTATGGTAACTATGTTAGTTATTATAGTTGAACTATAATTTAAATAGTTTTATAATGTTATAGTTATATAACATATGTTAGTAATTATACTTTCCTTCCCTCCTCCTCTTCCTCCTCTCCTCCAGGCAGTTAACCTATCTGGTCCCTTCCATTCACCACTTTCTGGCTCTCTCCACATCACCTGGCGATTATCTAAGGACAGTGGAGCTGCTCACACTGGACACTGCCCTTCTGGTGGGTTATAAAACCTGTCTGCCGGAGCCAGTGCATCTTTGTCAAAAATTAGAAAATTAATGGTATAGAGAACTAAATTTAGAAATTTCCCTAGGGTTACCTGTGGCTCCCCCTTTCTCTTGTTTTTGGAGGAGTGTCTTAGTGTCTCTGTTTCTTCTCTCTTCTATTGCCTGACCTTGTGGATTAAAAGGTATGCCAGTGGTGTGTAAAATCTAATACTGCACACAAAAGTGCGCAAAATGTTTAGAAAACTCCTTTTCAGAACTCCTTTTAAAGGTGTGAACTAGAGAATTGTTAAGTACCGACTTAGCACTTAGTAAGAACCTAACAATAATTGACTCATGGAATCATGAGGTCCAGCTTTAGAGATCACTAGCCCTTAACAGACAGAGCCTGTGTCTACAGAATTGCCAAGCTGGAGTGAGATTCGAACCCAGTTCTTGGCGCTAAATCCAGCAGTCTTCCTGATCCCTCTGAGAACCTCAGTGCTGGAAAGGCCCACAGAGGTCATCCATCCTCCACTTGAAGACCTCTAAGGAAGGGAACCCCGACTCTTCTGGCAGCACCTCGGACAGCGTCGCTTGGTAGGACTGGTAGTTCCTGACTTGGAGCTGCTTCTATCTGCCCTTGCAGTTGCTCCTCATGTAGTCCCTTTATTGAAGATGATTATTTTGGGCCTTCCATCCTTTCCTCCAGATCTTCATCAGTCCACAAAGGACATAGACCTTCCTCTTGCGATGCCCTCTGGACACTAATGCAGTGTGTCCGTGACCTTTCTAAAATTCAATGACCCAAACTCAGGCGGGATCTGACGAGGGAAGAATTGTTGTTGTTACTCATCTTCGTGACCCTTGGTGTTTTCTTGGTGAAGATACTGTAGTTTCCTTCTCTAGTTCATTTAACAGATGAGGAACCTGAGGCAATGGAGTTCACTGTCTGAGGCTGGATTTGGAATCAGGTCTTCCTGGCTCCGGGTCCAACGCTCTATATCCACTGAGCCACTGGAGGAACTATTGCCTTATTTCAGGAAGCTGTGCTTCTCTAAATACAGCCCCCAAACATACATTACTGTATCCCAATGTTGACCTTTCTGCCCAAACCCCCAAATTATTTTTGTCCCGGCCTCATACTAGTAAAGTTGATTCCTTATAGGTTTTACACTTGGAGGCAGTGTGGAAAGGGGTTAGAATCAGAGGGACTAGGTTTGAATTCTGGATCTGTTATTGGCATGACCTTAGACAAGTCACAGATCACTTAGTTTTGCCAACCCTCAGTTTCTTGTTTTGTAAAATGAGAAGTTTAAAACCAATGGCCTCTTGCATCTTTCCCAGCTTTAAAAATATGACCTAAGTCATAGGGCCTCTGTTTGCAAAAACGAGGATGTTCAACTAAGTGGACTCTTGAGATTCCTTCCAACTTTAACTTGATGATCCTATCATTTTTCCCCATTACCTTTACTCGAGTTAGTCCAGTCTCCTGCTCTATCAAGCTCTTTTGTTAGCACAATGTCTAGAGTAGAATGCATGCTTGACAAATGTTTCCCTATCGACTATTTGGGGATTCTGTCATCCAATGCATTAACTAGCTTTCCAGCTTGGTGATGTCTGCAAATTGATGGAGCCTGTATCTCTGCCCTCCAGTAAGTCTCTGGGAATATATTAAGTAGAAAGTGCCTACTGTGTGCACAGTAAGTGATAAGTTATTGGGAGGAGGAATGTTTGTTTAGATAAAACACAATTTTTGGAGTTTGGAGTCTAGAAGAATATCAAGACAAAACTAATAGCAATGCTATGACTGGGGAAATGATGAGCTGAGTATACAAGAAGACTTCCAGTTCTGCTGAATACAAGAAGGAGCAGGCAGGTAATTGAAGTATCTGAAAGTAGAATGAGCCAGTTAAGAAGCCAGTCACCAAGACTGGTCAAGAAAAGGCTGGATAACCACAAACCACGTTATTCTAGGGGGCTTTCATTCCTTCTAATTCCAGGCACAAAGATGGACTAAATACTAAGGTCATGGGCTCCTAGATCTATGACTGGAAGGGACCCAAGAGGTCATCTAGTCTGACTCTTTTATTTTTCAAATGAGAAATTCGAGTCTCATAGAGCAAAGGGGACATGTCTAAGGTCACATGGGTCATAACTACCAGACAGGATTTGCCCTCAGGATGTATGATTCTACAGTCAGCACTCTTGCCCCTGCCTCCCACTAGGAGTTGAATCTTCATTCTGTGCTTCCCAAATGTCAGATTGATTTAACATTTATTCAACACTTAATGTTTATGAAACAGTGCTCATGGAGTTCTGAGCTAAAATCCTGACCAGCTTCTGGGAGCTTTTAGGCCAGTGGGGGTGGGGGACAGAGGAAAAGACACATGTACACAGACAGCTCTTACACAAGGCCTGTGGTGCTCCGGGCAAAACAAACTCCAGACAAAGCACTAGGAGAAATTTCAGAAAGAGGGAATCGGGCTTCTCGGGGGGGCAGGGGAAGGCACATTTAGGAAGGGCACCTATTGGGGGAAAAGGTCCTTCCTGGAGCTGAACTGTCAAACATCCAAACTCTACTGCAGAGAGTGCAACTCTGAAGGGCTGGCCACACTGTGTGCTTGCTCACAAGACTAGTTTACAGATAACTCGCATAAGGCAAACACATAGAGGTCAGAAGTGATTCAAGAATATGCTCAAGGTCTCTCCGAAGAGCTTTGGATCCAATTGTGAAACATGGGGACACTACTATAGGCTGTCCAGTATGGCGTGCCCCCTTCCAAGAAGATGCTGTGCTCTGTGAGCAAAGCAGAAATGAATTCGTTCCAAAGAAACGTGAGGTGCATACATTTAGAGGCGTCTCCACTCCAGATGTTCATATGGATTTTGTGCTTGACCTGCCAAAGAGCCTTCTGAGCTTGTCTTGGGTTGATCAATCACAGGCGGACACACTGTACTTCATTCCACCATAGTGATGTCGTTTTGGTTCTCTTGGTGTATAAAGCACAATAACTAGACTATTTTTGCACAGACTAGGAGAGGAAACAGGACATAACAGAGGAAGTAGGGATGGGAGCAGGAAGGAGGAACCATTATCATTTCCCATCTTAATGAACTAACGATGGAAAATCCCCCAGCTATCTTATGTCCTTCTAGCAGAAAGCAAGAAAATTAAATTAATTAAAATTAAATTTAAAACCACAAACCACATAAAGTGGTTGATCTCATCCACTGCTGTTGACCTTGGACAAGAGAAATCTGCCCTCCGTTCTAAACGGTGACTTCAGCACTGCAGTTTTGTCGAGATGGACATTTTTCACATTGGTAAAAATAGTGAATAGGGAACGGCCCTCGTTCTAATCACTGCTGCATGGCAAATATTCCTTCAAAAAGCTCCCCTTTTCTCCCCTGAATGATTCCCCCTTTCTTTTTCTCTCCCCTTGCAGAAAGGCCTTTTCTGTTTAAGGTGAATGTTATTCCTGAGCTGCAGCAAAAGGCTGCCATCTGAATTTGTATGCTAAGCAGACCCCAGCCTTAGGAAACCCAAATGGGAAACTAGAAGCTGTGCTCAGCAGTTTCTTTAGCATGCTAATCCATCTCTTTGCTTTCAGTTTGCCCTCCTGTCTCTGATCCCACCGTCCTTGGACCCTCCTGTCCCCAAAGGCCTCTCTCAGAGATCCCATTCCTCTTCCCAAGCTTGGGATGTGTCCTTGCTGCAATATTATCATATGTTTGGGACGTTTCCTTCTTCCATTTGCCCTGGATCTACATTTCCTCCCCCCCACTCCCCTATGTAATTCTTACATATAACTGGTCTTCCTGACTCTACAAATATTGGGTTTGGGGGTATTATTTTAGGAAGAAATGGAATCATTATACAGCCAGAAACCCAATGGGGCTGTGAATATTAGGAGGTTGGAAGGCAGGTCTAGGAGTCGGGAAGAGCTGTCTTCTTAATCTCTCTCTAAGACAGGTTAGTTAGCTAGAGGCAGCGGGGTGGTTCAGTGGGTAGGGGATTGAACTGGACTCAGGAAGACCTGAGTTCAAATTCAGCTTCAGACAGTGAATGTGGGACCCTAATCACTTCCCCTCCCTTTGCCTCAATTCCCTTGGTTGTACAATGAGAATAACAGCAGCATTTGCTTCAGGTTGCTATGACGATTAAACAATAGCTGTAAATTACCTAGCACAGTCCTTCCCTTTGCTGAGAAACTTTTCGGTTTACAAGTGGGAAAACTGAGGCCCAAGGAAGGAACTTGGGGTCTCACAAAGCATTGTTCTGATGAAACGTGTACAAAAGGGGCTGAATGAGCAGACCTGGAGACTGTTCCTTCCTTAATGGATCAGGCAGTCCTTTCAGGAGAGGGCTACGCAGAGAGCCCCAGGGAGCTGAGCTTGGTCCTGAACTGTTCTGACCCAGTCCTCAATATCAGATATGTGATGACAGATTTATAGATGAAAAAAACCAACAACAAAAGAAAGCTAGAGAGCGGACAGTGAATATGTCCCATTCCAAAAATCCACAAGAGGCTAAAACATTAGAGCTGAGAAAAGTAGAAACTCACAATTGGTTTGAAACCTGTGATTTCATTGATGGAAGGAGCTTCCTCTGCCAACAGAGGTTAAAACCTTAAGTTGCCAGGGCACTAAGAGTTCAAGTGATTTTTCCAGTTACATAACCAGGATGGGTCCCAATGGGATTTGAACCAGTTTTCCTGGTGACAAGTCTGGCTCCATTATGTCAAGCTGTGGGATGGGGATCTGTAAATGTACAACCCATCTGTAAATTAGATCTGTAAATCTGTAAATTAGACAACCGAGTTAGCACCTAGTAATCCTAACAGGGATTCCTGGGGCCTACCTGTGTCATAGAGTTGTTGTAAGGATGCAGTCTTCAGATGATTGATAAAGGCTAGCTATAATCATTGTAAGTATCAAATGAGGTAATAAAAGCACCCAGCGCAGTGACTGGCACATAGAAGGAGCTTCAAAATCCTTATTCCCCCACTTTTTCCCTGATCTAGACATCTACTACAGCCAGGGTCTGCAGGTTTCTGAATAACTGGAAAAGAGGCCGGGGAGGATCCAGCTCGTTTTTGAGATCTTGTGATCTTTACGGAATAACATGTTTAAACGATGCCTTTTGATCCCACAAGACTAAGGGTGAGGGGTGGAGCCTTCTTTGACAGGAAGTCAGAAGGTGCCTGAATGGAAAATGGAAGGCTAGCTCCAGCTGTGAAACATAAGGAGAATCTTGGCCCCCTTCTCTTAGGGGAGTGATTTATCGAGCATCCACCGTGTTAGATCCTGTGCGAGGTGCTTTACGAACACGGTCTCAGTTCCCCCAACTCTCCCACTTTCTTTGCTCTAAGCCAAGGCTGAGAAGGCTCTGGGAGACATGTTTCTGGCTCTATAAGGTACCACAGGCTAATGCTCTAATGCCTTCTGTACCCTCTCCAATCCTCCAGGATAACCTGGAGGTCTCTTATTTTGATGCCACTTTTTTGCAATTGTAGCTTACCCAGGATCCTTTGAAATTTACTCATCATTAATAGTCTGATGATTGAAGCCCCTTTCATCCGACTTCTATCCAGAAACCACATGCAGACAAACAAGTACACAAGATACCGACAGGACGAAGGGGAGAAAAACTCCAAGGGAAGGCACTGGCATTAAGGGGGGAAGGGAAGGTCTTCTTGCTGAAGATTTGAAGGAAGCTGGGGAACTAGAGATGGAAGTGAAGCAGGAGAACGTTCTAAGGATGTGGGACGGTACAAATGCATGGAGTTGTGAGGAGAAGCCAGTGATATTCGTTCACAGAGTGCACTGGGGGAAGAGGAGGTGGAGCTCCGTTAACGAATACTCTCTGGTCTGCCTCTTCCACCCCCTCTGAATACATTTCATTAAAATGATGCCTCTGGAGACCTCAAATCACTTCCCTGGGCCTCAGTTTTCCCAGCTGTAAAATGAGGAGGCAGCCTCAGCTAGGGAAGGAAATAAGCTGGAAAAATGGGGAGAGGCTATAAAGGCCTTGGAAATGCCAAGCAGAGAGCTCATGCTTGATCCTAGAGATGAAAAGGAGGGGGTGGGGTGGGGGATGGTCAGCTCTGGGCTTTAAGGAGATCACCGGCAGCTGAGTGATGGACGGACCGGAGGGAGGAGACACGAGGCTGGGGGGCCGCCCGTGGCTACAGCAGCGGATGTGAGGTGATGAGGGCAGGCACCGGTGCGGGGAGAAGAGAAAGGGGCATGCACAGGAGAGATGCTCACAGAAACAAAACGCCGGGCTTAGGCTTTGGCAGCAGATCGTGCATGGATGAGCTAGAGTCAAGGAGGAGAATGACAGGGGCAGCTAGGGGGCGCAGTGGAGAGATCACCGGCCCTGGAGTCAGGAGGACCCGAGTTCTAATCCAGCCTCAGACACTTAACACTTCCTAGCTGTGTGACCCCGGGCAGTCACTTAACCCCAGCCTCAGAAAAAAAAGAAAACTAGCGCCCCCCCCCCCCCCCCCCAGGAGCAGAGCCGTCAGGAGGGTTCGGGAGGTAAGAGGTCCAGTTTGGGACGCGCTGAGCTCGAGGTGTCTATGGGAAATCCATTTCAAGGGATCCCATGGGAGACGAAGGTCAGAAAAGGGGAGGGCTGGGCGAGCACGTCGGAGTAATCAGTACCGAGAAAATTAAATCTACGGCACTGATGAAATCATCGAGTGAAATGGTGGCGGGGAGGGCGGAGGGGGGCGGAGTCCGAGGGGATGCCCAAAGATGTGGGAACGACTTGGATACAAACCCAAGAGGATTAAAAGCAACAGTGCCCCAGAAACCCGGAGAAGAGAGAACAGAGAGAAGGGCCTGCGGGGCCCGGCCGGAGGCCGCCCTCTGACCTAGGGCAATGAGCGTGGAGAAAAGTCCTTGGGGGAGAGCGGCTTCGGCGGAAGGGTCAAGTCCGCCTTCCAGTGACAGAGGGATGGAGGGAGGCACCTAGTGTAGACGCCTTGTCGGGGCGGGAGGACAGCGCGCAGGGAGGGAGCGGCCGAGGGGGCCCGGGTTCGGGGGCAAAGCAGGGGGCGAGGGGGAGTGGGGGCAGATGGGCGTGGAGGCGGAGGCACACGGGTGGGGAGGGCGAGACCCGGCCCAAGCCCCTCCGGCCCGGGGAGGCGGCCGGGAAGTTTGCGGAGGCCCTTTTGCTTGGGGAGCAGAGGAAGGCCGGTCCTCCTCTGGTGGCAAGGAGTGGGCAGCGCCGGAAGCTTATTGGGGATGCTCGGTGTCCCAGGTGTCCCAGGCAACAGAGGAAGGACGATGTGAGATTCCCATCTGCGCATGAGTCTCCCTCTCCCCCCTTCCCCCCTCCCCCCGCCGTGCTTAGCTCGTGGGGCGGAGTCAGGTCGGTGAGTGATGAAAAGGCGGGGCCTGTCTGAGAGTGGAAGGGATGGGCGGGGCCTCGGGCTCTGGCGGGCGCTGACTCTTGACGTCAGTGCCGCGCGCCTCGCGGCCTAGGCAAAATCGGCGCCGGTCAGGTTAGTGCAGTCGGCTGTGCGGCCCCGCTCCCTCCGCGCGAATCCCAGATTCAGGCCCGGCTCGGCTCGGCCATGGCGAGCGACTTCTACCTGCGCTACTACGTGGGCCACAAGGGCAAGTTCGGCCACGAATTCCTGGAGTTCGAGTTTCGGCCGGACGGTGAGGGCAGGAGCGGCGTGGCCGGGAGGGGGTGCGGGGGGGCTGGGCTGGGGGGCCCCGAAGATGCGGGGGGGGTCAGGAAGTGTGGGGGGAGCCGCTCTGGGGAGGATCCGGGGAGAGAGGAGGCGCGGGAGAGCCAGGAAGTCGGGGGGGGCCCGGGATGGGAAGACCCCGGGAAAGTAGGGGGGGCGGGCTGAGGGGCCCAAGCTTGAGTTTCTCAGGATGCTGACAACCCCCCTCCGTGGCCGGGAGGGAGCCCCTTCCCCCTCCCCCCGACCATCGTGAGCAGGGAGACAAAGTGCCTCAGTTTCCTCTTGTGTCAGTGGGGATTAGAATGGCCGGTCCCGGGGTGGGGGTGGGGGTAAGAGCCGACGCGGCTGGAGTTCTCTGCTCCCTCCAGCGCCCCGGGGTTGGCCGCTTTCTCCCGGCCCCCGCCGTTTCCTGCTCCTTAGAGCAGGATGTTTGGTTTTTGTCTTTTTTCATCCCCGGTGTTTTGACATCCAGCTGGAGCTTAATAAATGCTTGTTTAATGATGTTGGGGAGCGGGACTCTGGTCAGAGTGGAGGCTGGAATGGGGCCCTTTCATTCATTCGGTGCTCCCTGGAAGGATGTGCTTGGCAGAGGCCCCGGGGTGGGGTCCAGAGGGGGCTGACCCCCACCCCATCAGTGCAGGCTGGTGGGAGTGCACGGCGATGTCCGCCTTCTGCTCCATCTGAGAAGAGCTTCTCTTTGATACCAGTCAGAGAGCAGTGCCAGGCCCCGGGCGGCAAGGGGCAGCCCCAGCCGCCCAGGACCCTTCTACCCGGGAAATGTGTTAAATTCAGTCAGTGATCAGCTCAGCTGTGGCCTCTTAGACAGCTCTGCCCTTCCCGGCTGTGAGAGCGTCGTGGGCTAAAGAGCAAGGCCTTAAGTTGCCACTGGTCGTCTTACAGACTGGGACCGGCCTGGGAACGACTTGGCCGAGGCCACGAGCAGGAAGCCTGGGACAGGGACGCCCGGCTCCCGGCCCTGCTCTTTCCACACAAACTCAGGGGGTCTTGCTTCCCTTCAGTTGCTTTCTCTTGATGAGGTTTAGAATGTAGTTCCCCCAGTTCTAAACCTCCTCACTCTGAAATCTTATATCTGCGATGTCCCATTCGGTGATGAGTAACTGGTCCGGAGTCTTGTGACTTCACGTTTCTTGTAGCATTTTTTCCCTTTGCTCGGCTTTTTTGCGTATTTGACTTGGACCATTAAGTCCCCAAGGCTTGGAACCTTATGCACAAAGGCAGGGACTTGGCCAGGGTCACTGAGGAGGCAGGAAGTGCTGGGATTTAGCACATTTGCCTTGTGCCTGAAGCCGGAAGCTGGACACTGTAGGCACTCAGAGGGACAGATCAGAGAGCTCCTCACCTCTTATATTTGATGTCTGTATGGGGTGGAAAATGTTAAGTTCCTTAAACTAAAAATCTGCCTCGCCCAGAGGGGCGGTGCCTTACAATTGACAGCCCAAAGCCAACAGGATTGGATTCCTAGGACACCGTACTTGGAGTGTGTGCCTGAGTGCAAAGCTCCCGTTCTGTCACCCAGGAGCAGCAGGGCGCAGCCTGTGACTTTATGCTCTGACGCTGTTTCTTCTTCTCAAATCTGAGGTGGAAGGACCTCAGAGGCCAGTGGGTCCAACACCTGTGACAGGCTATCATCCATCCTTCCTAAAGTAACTCTGATGGGAAACCTGTGAGCTAAGATTTTAAACCTGGAATCCTACCTGAAATCTTGGGAATCAGCTTTCCTAAAATCTAGATCGCCTGTGAGACCGTGCCTCATCGGAGTCTCACCTCCTCCCAAGGCTCCCATCACTTTCACTCCATCAACCTGTTCCTTCTTGTTGATGAACATCAGATCTAGAGAACAAATTCTCTGGCTTATTTGCCTTTTGAAGGATGGATTTCTGCTTGGGCACGAGTTGGAAGTTCCCCCGTTGCTACCACAGAATTACCCCCTGCTAGCTTCTGCTCCATTTCTATTTCTCAGCCTGCTCTGGTGTCCTGGAGACTCACCAGTGGAAATCACTGATGGCTGGACCAGACAGCTCCTGAGGTCCTGGAGAGAAGGGCTGCCATGCAGGAAGTAGAGCAGCTGCAGAGACGTTTAGGAATTCCAGAGATAGAAATACAGGGGGCCGACAGGGACCCAGCAGCCTCAGCTGCTCCCACCCTGGGTGTCTGCTGATCTTCGTGTGATCCCAGCCCTGAGTTTCCTCCCCTGGTGATGTTTTTGTAGCCACAAAGCCGCTGCCCACAACATCCCGGCTCTGTAGTTGGACAGCCAGCCTTAGAGGTAGGGAGCCACTATCTGCTTTTGGAGAGAGCTCTTCTCTGGGATTTCTGATCCTAAGCAATTGCACGTTTCAGAAAGACCAGCTAAGAGACACGTCTTGCTCCTCTCCGGGCTTTTCTGCCCCTGTGGCCTTTGCAGAAAGGGCCGCTTCGTGGGCTCAGGCTCAGTCCCCCTTACTGCTCCTTTGATATTTGTGTGGGCAGCTCAGGCCACAGGTCTGGCTGTAGCTTTTGTCTTCTGGAATTTCTGAGGGTCTTTGCTGCTGCTCTTTGCCCAGCACGGCCCTTAGCTGCTCTCGGGGAGCCTCGGAGGTCGTGCAGCGTAGCTCTGGCCACTGTGTCATCATCGAGCGCCCCTGGCCTCCGTCCCTTCCCAAAATCTCAAACTCAGCAGCTCTGCCCCACCCCAATTGCTCCCAGTTTTGTGCTGTAGGACTGAGCAGAACAAGTCATTCCTTCTTCCCATGATGTCTTTTTTACATTTAAGACAAAAAAAAAAAAATTATTTTTAAAAATAGTTTACTATGTTCTTTTTTCTATTGTAAGTTTGTCCCTCTGAATGTTATCATAAACATTTACTAAGCACCCACCTACTGTGTGCCAGGCACAGTGCCAAGTGCTGGGGATACAAAGAAAGATAAAATAACAGGGGAAGACAGCATGCACTCAGGAAAAATAGGAGATAACAGAGGGAGGGCCCTGGAAGTAAAGGGCCTAGGGAAGCTTCCTGGAGAAGGAGGCATTTTAGTTGGAACTTAAAAGCAAGGAGATCAGAGGTTGGAGTTGGGGAGGGAGAGCCTTCCAGGGATGGGGGCGGCCTGGCACCGAGAGGTGAAGTGTCTTGTTCCTGCAGCAGCTGGAGGCCGGAGTCACTGGCTGGAAGAAACACGGGGGAAGAAGACTAGGAAGAGGGAGAGGGGACGAGAAGTGATTTGAACAGTAAACAGAATTTTGTAGATGATCCTGAAAGTGAGATCAAGCCCAGAACCTGGAGATGGAGATTTGGGGAGGGCTGGGTTCCAGTAAGACCACCCTGGCTGCTGTATTTTACCAGTGTTTTTTTTTTTTGTTACTAAATATGATTTTTACTCCTTATAGGCAAACTGAGGTATGCCAACAACAGCAATTACAAAAATGACGTCATGATCAGGAAAGAGGTGAGAGCCTGGCAGGGCCCTATGGTTCCCAGGAGGCAGAGGGGTTTCATGGGGAGAGGGGGATGTGGCCTCTTGTGGCCCAGGGTCTGGCCTCCATCTGCGGCCGGCCGGTGCAGACTTTGTTCTTGGGTTCCCTTCCAGGCTTACGTCCACAAGAGTGTGATGGAGGAACTGAAGAGAATCATTGATGACAGCGAGATTACCAAAGAAGATGATGCTTTGTGGCCTCCGCCCGACAGGGTGGGCCGGCAGGTGAGGGGGAGAGGGGGGAAGGGGGTTCTTCAGCAAGGGCAGCTTTTTATAGTTTCTGTTTTTCATTTTCTTTGTTTTTATCAGGGCAGTGAGTGTGAAATAATCCCTCCCTGCAAGAAGCGTACCATTGAACTGTTTCTGTCAAAGTACTCCAGGGGAAATAATATGTATCTTAAATTAAAGAGTAAATACAGGCAAGCCCAGAGTGGTTTGGGTACAAGGTGGTTTGAGAAGCAAGACCACAGTGCCCGCTGAGGGGATCCAGAAAGGCTTTTGTAGGAGATGGTGCTTGAGCTGGGCTGAAGGAGAGAGGGGTCTGTGGGGGAAGGGGGGGAGGGTGCCGAGTGGGAGCAGGCGGGCGATGCCATGGCAGGAAAGTGACAGAATTGGAATGAGGAATGGGGCGGAGTCACAGGTGACCCAGTGAGCCTTCAGGGCTGGAAGGGTGTGGAGCTCTCAGCCCTAAGAGCTCGTGCTGTCCTTTGGACACATAGGCATGTGCATGTGGCGTGAAAATTTGCTGATTCTCAGAGTTGTCTGCATAGAGGTGGTAGTTGAACTAATAGGAATCTGATGGGGTCCAGGAGCGAGGCCAGGGGGACCCCCCACCCACTTATTATATACCACCTCTCAGTGTAGGAAAATGTAATTGTCAAATGAATGTTTGGTCCGTGTTTGCTTCTAGTTTTCAATATAGACACCAACAAGTTCCCCAGCATTGCTCCATCTCATGGGCATTTATTTTGAGGAAACCATTCTGTAGAACACAACATAAAATTATTATTTTTTTTCCCCCCGAGGCTGGGGTTAAGTGACTTGCCCAGGGTCACACAGCTAGGAAGTGTTAAGTGTCTGAGACCAGATTTGAACTTGGGTCCTCCTAAATTCAAGGCTGGTGCTCCATCCACTGCGCCACCTCGCTGCCCCCAACATAAAATTATTTAAGTGTGAAGAAACCATCATGATTATGGTCACTTTTTTTCTTCTACCGATTGACTAGAATTTGGATTGGAACAGGTCTTAGAGACCGTCTGGTTACAATGTTGTAGATTTGGGTCACGAAGGGAGGGATTATTCTAATAGTCCCATTTTTCAAATAAAGAAACTGAAACTATGCCATAGAGATTGGCTTATATTGGGTTATATAAACAGCAAATGACCCAGCCAAGATGTGAACATGGGTCCCCTGTTTCTAAAGCCAGCTTTCCCCCTGTTTTATGCTGCCTCTGTCCCCTTCATTCTGTGAAGAAATTAGGCTCAGATACCACAAGGGCTTGGACTCAGAATAACTTATTTTCTGATCTCTCTTTTTTGCTAAACCATTTTCTTTCAGGAGCTTGAAATTGTGATTGGAGATGAGCATATTTCCTTCACCACATCCAAAATCGGCTCTCTTATCGATGTGAACCAGTCCAAGTATGTCTGCAGCACTGCTGCACATGTGGGGGGTGCGGGCTACACGCAGGTGGGTCAGATGGGCAGGGAGGCGGCCGACCCTGACAGCTGCAGAGGGGCCAGTGGTCCTTCCTACTAATGAGACACTTCTGTCTTCTCAGTGTTAGGGAGAGTACCCGGGAGGAACAGGTGATGGTCTGTGCGTCCATCGCAGGCCAGGGGCCGCTAATAAGCCTGCCAGGGGAGGCCTTGGGCTCTTCGCTGTGCATGGCTGTTGGCCGCTCTGCTCTAGCAATCTGGCGTTACCCTCTGGCTCTGCCCTAGAACGGCCTGAGTTCATGCCACCCCCATCCTGCCCCACCCAGACGTGCCCCCTCTAACTGCATTGTGGCTTCAGGACCTAGGCCCGGGGCTCTTCCCCTTCCCCTCCACAGGTGCAGCTGTAAGTTAGTCACCTGTGACTGTTCCTGCAGATCTTGGGCCCCCTCCCCTCTGTAGGAGCAGAGTTACTGTTAAACATAAAGTGGGGAGTGGGGGGGACTGGGGGTGCGGGCCAAGGGGATGGGGGGGCAGTTCTCCAGGACTCCCTGGCAGCAGCCTCAGGAGCTCTGGGTGGGTCCTTGCCCATCCCTGGACGGGGAGTCTAATGTGCCTTTCTTTGTGTCCTAGGGATCCTGAAGGTTTGCGAGTCTTTTATTACCTGGTCCAGGACCTGAAGTGTTTAGTCTTCAGCCTCATTGGTTTGCATTTCAAGATTAAGCCCATCTAGGCCGGGCTGTGGTTTTCAGTTTGGTTTTTTAACTTTTCTGTGTGGTGTCGGAAGCCTTTTGTGTAAGCTAGGAAAATATTTTTTATATGCTGTATGAGTGATTGTCTTTAATAAATATGTGGGCGACTCCAGCGCTCGTTTACTCCCAGGCCTGCACCCCCTGTCGCCTTCCTGGCAGGCCGCGGGTTCTAACAGCAAGTGACTTCTGGGTGGGAGAAGTGGCAGCCTGGGGACCCGCGCCATCGATTAGGGCTGGGCGACTCGTGCTCCTTATCCAGGAAGTCTGCTCGGCACTGGCCGTGGTCAGGGAGTGAGCCCGCACTGTGCCCACTGTGTGCAGCCTGTGGGCCAGGCAGGGAGGAGACCGAGGGTGGCCTTGAGCCCCTCTGAGGGCTCCGAAGCCGGTGTGAGGGGAGAAGGCACCAACCAGAATACTCCAGATGATGCTACGGCTGCAGAGGGGCCGAGTCTTCCTCCTTGTCCCCCCTCCCCAATCCTGAGCCCTCTGTCTCTGGGAGCTGCGTTCCCAACCTCACCACAGCCTGCGTCAGGCTGGATCTCACCGGGACTGGGCTCGGCAAGGGCCCCCTGAATCTGAGTTGTGAACGACCCCGGGCTTTTGAGCCCCCCTTTTTCCACCCATTGGACACACGCAGCCTCCTCTGTCTCCGGTCCCTGATGTTCCTTCTGCCTGCCTGGCTTTTGTCTTCTAGCAGTCCCCGTCAGAGGGCTTCCTTTGGCTGGTCCATGGGCCTGCCCTTTGACCCTGGCTGAAGAGATGCTGCCCCACTGCCCCTCCCTTTGGGGATGCTGCCACTTTCCATAATCTGGTCATTCCAGAAGTGCCTCCAATCTGTGTGAACTGATCCAGTGCCCTAAACTGCAGTCCTGCTGCTGGGCGTTCGCCAAGCTTCACAGGGCTCCTTCCCCACCTCGCTGCCCTCCGCGGCTCTGCCCCCCTCCTTGCACCTTTCCCCGGGGCTCACCCCACCCCCTCCCCAGAGGGCTCCAGTGCCCACCTCCCGTGGCATTTCAGGTGTTTTCTCCGCCCGCGGCCATGTTCAGGGCCTCCTCACCTCAAATCCTGCAGGGACCGGACTCGCTGCATCGCCTCCCTTTCCCTGGGGCCCCACAGCTGCTCACGGTCACCCCAAGCCCTCCGTGCCCCCTTTGCCACGGGGTCGGGTCCACCTGCCTGGGTCTTGCAGACGTCCGCGGCTGTGCCGGGCTCTGAGTCCCACTGGCCGGGGCAGGCGGAGCCTGTGCCAGTCCTCGGTGAGATGCCCAGAGCCCGCTTCCCCCCGGAAGCCTTCCCTGCTTTCACTGGCCCTGGCTCAGGGGTCTCCTCCGAACTCATCCTCGGCCGGGGACTGGTCCCAGGTCAGAGCCTCGGAGCTGCCGGCGGCTGTGCCCCTTGTGCAGATGAGGAGCGGGCCTCCGCAGCCCCTGGTCCTCGGGTTCAAAATGTTTGCTGAGGCTGCGAATAGACGTTTGGGGGCGTCTCGCCCTCGTTCTCCATTTGACCTCTCCGAGCCTCAGTTTCTCCCTCCGTAAAAGGAGGCGCTTAGTGCCTGGGGCCGGGGGCCGCCGCATGCGGTAGGGCGGTGTAGGACCCTGCTCCCGCTCGCCCAAAGGCGGGACGGACCCGGGCGTCTGAGCCCCTAGAATTGACGGGATAATTCCTGGGGACTTCGGAGACCTGCGCCAGAGAACTTCCTTTTCCAGGGGAGGGAAAACGCCTCTCGGTTACCGTGGTGTCGGGCCCCGCCCCTTCCGTCTGACGCCGTACGTGGTGCAGGCGCAGCGTGTCCTGCGGGGCGGTGCTTTTACGCCAGGCCGGAAAGCAGTACTGTCGCAGCGCCGCTCTGACTAGCCATGGGGGTGAGCCGGGCCGGCGAACGGAGCGGGGAGGGTGCGGCGGGGGAGGGAACTCGGGGAGGACCCGGGGGGCGGAGCGCGCGGCCGGGACCTAGCCTCGTCTCTCCCGCCCTGCACAGAAGATCGGGCTGCAGCTCAAGGCTACCCTGGAGAACGTGACTCACCTGCGGCCCGTGGGGGACGACTTCCGCTGGTACCTTAAGGTTCGGCCCGGGGGCGGGGCCCGCGGAAAGTCGGAGGCGAGGGGCGGGGTCTAAAGCGGAACGGGGGCGGAGCTTGAACAAAGTCTGAGGTGAAAAGGGAGGGGGCGGGGCAGGAGGAGGGAAGAAGCCGCAGGTGGGTGCCGGCGGGCCTGAGCAGTGGGTACTGGTGATGGTTAGCCCCGCCCCCGCACGTGCTGGGTGCCCGCCTCGGGCCTGACCGCCCCTCTCCCTCCTCCCCCCTCCCCCCTCCAGATGAAATGCGGCAACTGCGGGGAGGTGTCGGAGAAGTGGCAGTACCTGCGGCTGATGGTGAGGGTCCCGCGGCCCGGCTGCCCCCCGGCCGGCCCTCTGCGCAGGGAGCCTGTGAGGGAGCAGCCCGGGAGAGCCGGGCTGGGAACATTCAGAGCCGCGGGAGGCGTGGGGGGGTCAGACTTCTCCAGGCCAGGCGGGGAGGGAAGAGGGGTCACGGGGGGGGGGGGGGGGGGGGGGGAGCGTCTGCGGACCCCCGGAGGGAGCTGGACGAAGCCCTTTGGGGGGAGGGACCCCCCTTATAAATGGATAAAGTGAAGGTGGAGTCAGGCCCAGAATCGAGGAAACAGTTTCAGCTGGGCCAGATTCCAGCCCCGGACTGAGGTACCAGGGGCCGGGGCAGCTGGGGGGGGGGGCTGACCGGGCGCTCGGGGGCCCACCAGAGGGAGGTTCCGGTTCGGCCCGGCTCCGGCCGCCCCTGCCCTGGGGCTCTGCTCTGGAATGTTACCGGATCACCCCCCCCCCAGTTGGGGCTGACAGAAAGCTGTGCGCCCCCTCCCCCCACCTAACGGCTTCACTGTGACCGCAGGACAGCGTCCCCCTGAAGGGCGGCCGCGGCTCCGCCTCCATGGTGCAGAAGTGCAAGCTCTGCTCCCGGGACAACTCCATCGGTAGGTGCCTGGCCCAGAGCTGCCGAACCGAACCGGCACAGAACCGGGCCCTGCCGCCCAGGGCCCCAGGCACCGCCCCACCCCCACCCCGGGACACAAGAGGCGCACTCACCCGGCCCCTGACGGACTTGGGCTCTTGGCCTGTTACTGTGGAGCCGCCCCTCCCCCTCAGCCCAGGACCCTGCTGTGGCTGCTCCCCGAGCCCTCAGGCCCCCACCCCCTCCTGCCTCGCCCCATCCCCCACTTGTACAAGACCCCCTGGATCCTCGGCAGAGTCCGCGCCCCCTCCCTCAGGAGGGCTCTCTTGTCTCCCAACCCCGGAGCAGGACTCTGGCCTCCTTTGGGAGAGGAGAGCGGAGGGCCTCCGGCGGCCCCAGCTCTGAGCCTGGCAAAGGGCAGGCTGGCCCTCGGGCCGGGCCAGGGGCTCACTCTCTCTCCTTGTTTCAGACATCCTGAGCGGCAGCATCAAGCCTTACAACGTGAGTGACCTGACCCCGCTTGGGGGGGGGGGGGGGGCCAGAGCGAGGCTTCTCCCGGGACCGAGGGTTGTGGGACGGTGAGATCGGGGCGGAGGCCAGGGCACGTTGGAGGCCTTTGCGGCCTTCCCTCCCCCCCACCCGAGGAGAAGGGAGGACCTGCAGCCTCAGGCAGGACCCGCCATGGCGGACAATGGGGGGCCCTGGGAAAGCTCCCACTTCGTCCAACCGCAGAATCCCAAGATCCCGGGACGTCCTGGGGTGGCCCTGCTGGCCGCGTGGGGCCGGTCCCCCTCCCCCCGCCCTGAACCTCTCCCTCATCTAGGCTGAAGACAGTGAGAAGTTCAAGACGATCGTGGAGTTTGAGTGTCGGGGCCTGGAGCCGGTGGACTTCCAACCCCAAGTAGGTGGCGCCTCCCCAGGGTCCCTCCTGCCCGGGCTCCCTGCTGCCCAGCACTTCCCACCCCCCGCCACGGTCACTGTTCCTTCTGCCATGTCCGCTGGAGCGGCCTGGGGGGGGGAGCCTGCGGCAGACCACCCAGAGAGCATCCAGAGATCCCCCGATGGCACCCACGGGGAGAAGGGAAGAGCTCCTGTTGGGGACAGCTCAGCATTTATTAAACACCTCCTGTGTGCAGGGGGCAGAGACAGAAGCCTCAGCGTGGGGTGATGATAAGAGTCTAGAAGAAAGCAGCCGTGGCCATTGGGGCGGATTTAGAAGTGATGGAAGGGCCAGGCCTGGACCCTGGGAGCCAGAGGGCGGTGGGATGAGGAGACTTTGGAGGTAGGGGCTCTCCGGGCCTCAGTTTCCCCCATCAAACGATGTGGTTCCTTCAAAGACTGCGTGGAGCTCTGACCAGGACCCAGGCCCTGACCCAAACTGACTGCCCTTTGCCGGTTCTTCCAGGCGGGCTTTGCGGCCGAGGGTGCAGAGACCGGGACCACCTTCAGTGACATCAATCTGCTTGAAAAGGTGCGGTCCGCAGGGGTGAGAGGGGTGAGCGCTGGGGCTTTTCCACGGTGGGGGAGCTCGGGCAGGTGGACCCGCCGGCTGCCATCACGGGCTGGGCCCAACGCGGCCCCCCGGCCCGGGTCCCTCGTCTCTGAGTGCGAGGCCCTTTGCCAGAGCGGGGAGGATGCTGGGAGTGGGGGGGGGTGTCCCACTGTCAGGCATGGCTCGCCCTCTGGGGAGGAACGAAAGAACCCTGAGATTGGGAAAGGGGAGAGAGGAGGACTTGAGGACCCCCAGTATCTCTCCTATCTTACAAGTCCTGTGGCACCCCTGGGGGGGGGGGTCCCTGGTCACCCAGGCAGGAAGTTGTAGGTCCAGGCCCGGTCCCTGAAGAGCTTCCCTCTCCCTGGGCTTAGGCTGCAGAGGATGGCCCTGACTACTCTGCCTGGGGCCTAGCAGGAAGACCCCAGCCCCATGTGGACAGAGCTAAAGGGGCTGCGGGAGCATTATGATCTAGGTCTCTGTCCTTGTAGTGGAAGCCACAGGTCATGGGGACAGGTTCCCTGACCTCAGATCCAAGGTCTTCTCCCCATGACCGAAGGGGGGCAGAGAGCAGCTGGCACCCCGCTGCCACTCACGCTCCCCTCCTCTCCCAGGACTGGACGGACTACGACGAGAAAGCCCAGGAGTCAGTGGGAATCTACGAGGTCACCCATCAGTTCGTGAAGTGCTGAGAAGCTGCCCGCGTCCCGACGAGCACCAGACACAGGTCAGCCTCCGGCCTGGCTGCAAAGCTCCCCGGCTGCACCACTAAAGGCCTGCGTGATTCTGCAGCCGGGGGGGGGGGGGGGGGGTTGGGAAAAGATGCCCAGAAGGCCTCCTGGCCCTGGGGATGTGACATACCCGGGTCTCAGATGCCAAAAGGGACTTTCCAGCTGGTGCCCCCTGAGGCGCCTAGAGGTCACAATGTCCTGAGTCACCAGAGTAGTGAATGTTGGTGCCGGGGCTTTAGACCTCACCTGAACACAGGCCAGCCTGCCCATTAGCTGGAGGCCTGAACTGAGGGGCAGCAAAGAGCTGCCTTTGGACGTGGGCACAGGGCCTTGGACTATGGTTGTGATGACCAGCAGGAGCCTCAGCAGCCCAGGTTGGCTTGTAGGGAGGTGTCCAGGGCAGGCAGCCAGGACCACGCTCCGGGGAAGGGGATCCAAGGACAAAGTCATTCACCACAGAAACAGTGCCAGCCGTGCTGGGGGCATCACCCTGTGAGGAAGAAGTTCTGCCCAACAGGTAGTTGCCAGGCCTCAGCTGGGCCCAGGAAGCAGCTCTTGGAGCCTCACTTTAGAATGGGAAGCGCCTCAGAGCTCACCAGCCCCCTGATGTTCTGTCCCCTCTGCTTCCCTGCTTCTCATGATGGATACAGCTGCTGAGGAAACCTGAGCCCTTGAGAGGCTTGGGGCTCAACCCCAAAGGAAGACGGGCATCCGGAGTGGTGGCGATGGGGAAACTGCACGCCCCAGGCCTGGGATGCAGGAGGCTCAGGGACAGCCGGCAGGGGGTGTCATTTGGTCTGGATTCCTTGTAGAGACGCCCTATTATGGGACATGTATTTTGGGGCAGAGAAATAAGACTGTCCAGAAAAGCCTGGCAGCCGGTCAAGTGATGAAGCCCAGGCAAAGGCCAGTGGCACCCCAAGAGGAGAGAAGGGGGGATTGGGGCAAGGAGGCAGAGCCAGCGCTTTGGAATATGGCTGAAGGGAAGTGATCCAGCGGGCACTGCCCTGCCCGAGGGGCAATGTTGAAGGGGCCTCGGCAGGAGCTGCAGTTGGGGCAGAGGGAAGGAAGGGGAGGTGCCCTCCACACCCTCCACCAGGATCCATAGCTTGGCTGCAGACTTCAGCTTGTGTCAGTTCCTTTGGAAGATTTTCCTGATCTCCAGAAAATCCCGTGCCCACACTTCTCTGCCCACAAGTTATCTGGGCCAGACTTGACCAGTGGCG
Source organism: Sminthopsis crassicaudata (assembly GCF_048593235.1). Lineage (NCBI taxonomy): Eukaryota > Metazoa > Chordata > Mammalia > Dasyuromorphia > Dasyuridae > Sminthopsis > Sminthopsis crassicaudata. Next base: position 22,777,700 of record NC_133620.1, read on the forward strand.
TGTGGCCTATCGCCAGCAGAAGGCAAGCCCTGTGAGGTCAGGGCCCACTTTCATTTTGTATTTGGATCTCCAGCACCTAGCATAAGGCTTGCATACCCTAGGTGCCTAATAAATACTCGAGAGTGGACGGAATTAAGCCCAACAAGGTTCCTTCTGACTCCAAAATTCTATGATATCCCCTTGTCCGACTCGGTGGACGAGGCCTAGTGAACTGGTGGGGGCAGCACGGAAGCCAGCCTGTGAGCTGCCCAAGGGAGAAGCGCCTCCGGGAGGGAAGGGCCCCTCCCTGCCACCGCTCCTCCTGTGGGTGCTCGGCCGCTCTGCTGACTTGGATGAGGTGAGCTGGGACAGGCCCTGGGGCCGGAGGAGGCTGGTGGCCTTCCTCTGACGTTCCTGGCCCCAGAGCTCCAGCAGAGAGTGGCGGGCACTCAAACCTGAAGTCAGGGCTGCCTCGGGCAGACCCCTGCCCTTCCCACCTCTGGGGTGGTCAGAGAACCCAGCAGAGGCATCCGGGCCAGTGCAAGGAGGGGGCTCGGGTCTCATGCTCTTGGTTTGCCCACTGTGCGGCTTACGCCTCCCAGAGCCTCAGTTTGGTCAGCCCCAGGGGCTCTTGGTAGCTAGAGACAAGGTCAGATTAATCATGTACCAGTCAGGGTTTGCTTCCTGTGTGTGAGTTCTGGTTAACAGCTGGACTGGCCGGTGCCCTCTGAGGTAGGGAGGATGGATGGGCCTGCAGGCAGAGGCCATCCTGGCTTCAGGTGGGAGATGGGACAGCCCAGCCTCCATGTGGTCCCTGCAGAAGAAGCCCATGGTCTGTTCAGTCAGCCAGAAGTGTGGAGCAGACTCGACTTTGAGCAGGCTCCGCAATCTTGCGGGGAATGGGGCCGTCCATCATGGGATGGTCACTGAGGGAGCCTCCCGCACCCCCCGCACTGGAGGCTGCCAGCTCCCCCTTCTCGCTCTCTTCAGTTGTACTCGTACTAAGTGCCATGAGCAACGTTCACCTGGGGCAGAAGTTGCCCTTTTTTCTTCCAAGTGACAAAGTCTGAATAAACTTGTCATTACCTCCAGGCTAGAGGAGCTCTTAAGTCCTCTAACCCCTGTTTTCACTTTACAGATCAGGAAACTGAGGCCCAGCAGAAGGAAGCATCTGAGGGCGGAGCTGGGACGCAGCCTGAGGCCTGGGGTTCCCCGTGGCCTTTCTGTATACTCTACCATGTCACTTTTTTTTTTTCTTTTTTCTTAAATAAAGCAAGCAGTGGGAAAATGAGGTTCCCTTAGTGGAAAGTTCTTATGCCCTCTCAGAGCTGGAGGGAGCCCCAGCAGCCATGACTGTGATCACCACCACCCTTCATCTTCATTTGGGTGTTGCACATTCCTGCTTCGAGCCAAAGGCCTTCAGAGGTCATGGAATCAAACTCCACTCCTCAGGAAGGAAATAGCCCACATGGGGCAAAGGCCTTGCCGAGGCCCCCCCAGGAGAGCCAGTTGGCACTTTGAAGCCTCCCGGTGCCAACAGCCACATTGGTGACCTCCCTCACCTCCAGCTCTCCTGCTCCAGGCCCAGAGGAGTCCCCCATCCTGCTTGTCTCAAGCACGCAGGCAGACCGACCACAAAAAGTTCAGAAACTTCTTGCCCCTCTTTTCCTTCACCTTTAAGCCGAGAGGTCCAGCTCTAACAGTGGTGAGCATGTGATCTTGAAGATCTCTTAAGTATCAGAAGGCAGAAAGGGCTCCTGGCCTTGGAGTCAGAGGTCCTGAATTCTAGTCCAGACCTGGCCCTGTGCCACCTCTCTGGGCCCCCGAGGGCGACGGCCTCCTTTGGAGGAGAAGTTTTAGAACACAGGAGCTCTGCCTTCTCTTCTGGCCTCCTCTCTGTCCCTTTCTGGGGCCCCTCGAGGTGCACAGAGCCCTGCTGGCCCCTTGGCTCTGAATCCACTGAATCATGTTCAGGTAATGGGAAGGCCCCGCATCTTCCTGTCTTCCTTCAGGGCTTGCAGCTGGTATCTCCAGGGGAGCAGACAGGTTTAAAGTGCACCAGAGGTTATGGGTAGAGAGATGGCTCTGTGGGTCGCTCTGACCTCCCCAAAAAAGCCAGCGGTCTCAGATTCCACCTTTGGACAGATGTGCTGCAGCCCCAGACCTCCAGCTACCTCCCCAGGGACTTTGCCTTTCCCGCTGCACACAAACTCTGCCCACCCTTGGGCCACCTCGATCTCTCTGCCTTTGCCAACAGGCCCCCAGAGAACACTGGGGCCCGTTACGGGCGCTAAAGAGACACTGAAACACAAAGGCCCGAGAAGAGATGTTGGTTGTGTGCCATGAGCATGAACATGAGGCACAAGGCCTGTGGCTTCCTCTGCCAACAAGCCGGGCCTGGAGGGCTGTCAGGCCCCAGACCGCTCAGACGGTCAGCAGGAAGAGGTAGACAGTGGGGAGACTTGAGTTCGATTCTCTGTCAGTGCTCAGGCTGCTGGGTGTTGCATCTCTGCACAGTGGTTCCCTCCTTAGTCACAATTGGCTTGCTGCTCTTGGAGACTCCTGGGTGGCTCAGCAGCAGGGGGAGCTCTCTATTCCCCTGGAATCCCCGCATCAAACACTAGGTTCCAATAGGAAAAAAACGTGCCCCAGATGCACCCACCCGCCCCAGGTTAGAGAAGTAGCCAGTGACGGTCACTGGTTTTATGAGGAGAGCGTTTATTGTAGGAGAATCAAGATCCAACAACCAGCGGGCCACCCCCCTCACTCCCCAGTGCAGACCACACAGGATTCTCGACAGGAGCCCTGACCCGGCCCACACCACGCTACACGGACAGCAGTCGGCGGCTCCTCAAGGAGTCTCTGAATGGATCTCCTCTGTCCAGCTCAAAGCCCACCCCAAAGAAGCTTCCAGAAATCATGATTCATCTAAATTCATTCTGTCGGGGTCATGACACAACTTTTTAGTTACTCAGGCATTATTCCATGATTCTAAAGCTCAAGGGACACTCCCCACCAACCCCCTCATCACTAGAGGAGCTGCCATGGGCTCAAAGAGTCCCGACCCTCCCCCTAGCTTCTGACAGCTTTACCTTCTAGAACATCAAAAATGTCTCCCAAGGCCTTATTCACACATTGGAGGAACTCCCTGACATCGCGGGCTGGGTAGGAGGAGACATTGCAGCCAATCCAGTCGTCGTGGACCCCGTAGCCTACCCCAAAGCCGTCGGGGACGACGGGGGCAAAGCCTCCGATGTTCACAGCAGGGCTGGTCAGGGTGCTGGTGGACAGGATGTTGTGGTTGATCTGCCCGTAGGCCGGGTCCTGGTACAACTCTGGCAGTTTGTGGCCGTTAGCTGCTGCCAGGTATCTCAAGGCAAACAAATGTCTGTCAAATCCCTGACCTGTGGAACAGAAGGTGAACGTGACTGACGCATCCACCACCCACCTACAGCCCGGCCCCCAGAAGGAGTTAACAGGCCAGAGGCCTCCAGAGGCCGGGCAGCCCCTCCCCGGGCCTAGATTTGGCTTCAGTCGGGCTCCGAGGCCTTCCCTCTCCCTCCCAGCAGCAGGACGAGCCCCCCTCAGGGACACTCACCCATCGCTGCTTCCTTCGTCAGCTGGTTGTGATACTTGGAGCACTGGGCGAGCATCTCCTTGAGCTGCTCGGGGCTGTTCCGGGAAGGCTCTCGCACAAACGCCTCCGAACACTTCTTGGTGAACATGGACGCCGGGCGGACGGTCTCTGTGCGGCCGTGCTTGAAGGCCGCTGTGCTGCAGGACTCATAGGTGGCCACCGTCTGCCCGTACTGCCTCAGGAAGGCCATCTGGAAGGAGAGCTGCGCCACTGCATCGGGGCTGAGCTTGTGCTTCTTCAGGAACTCTTTGCCTCCTCTCTGAAACTGGATGCTGTCAATAGTGAGGGTCTGCATGGTAGTGTCGAACCGGGCTCTGGCCTTGGCGATCCCAGCTTTTAAGGCGTCGTTCAGTCTGAAATGGAGTTTCTGCACAGCCTGCGACGAGTCGACGGGGGCCGGCCGAGCCTGGGGTGTGATGGCGGGGCTCTGGGTGCTGTCTTTAAATACCTCATTGAAGAACCTAAGCACAGCGACGCCGTCACCCCAGGAGTGCTCAAAGTTCACAGCTGCGTTCCCATCTTTGGCTATGATGAGGTTGAAGGACTTGTCGAACCACCGGTTCACGCCGTCCCCGTGCAGCATGGTGTGGGACAGATGGACCAAGTCTGTGATGGGGAAGCCATCCAGGCAGAGACAGAACACGGCTGAGTCCACCTTGCCGAGTGTTTCCCCATTCCCGTTGTTCAGCAGCTCCTGCCGCAGGCCCGCCCAGGTGTCCCGGTTCTCGGTGGCCAGGTACGCCAGAGGGAACTCGGGAGCGGGGCTGCTGTCTGAGAGGATGTACTGAAGGTGAGCGTGAACTTCTGAGGCGTCAACTATGTTCCCATCTCGATCCAGGACATCGAAGACGTAAAAATTCCCGTTCCTCAGCACTAGGAGGTGCTTCTCCTTTTCGTCAGTAAAAAGCTCATCTCGCCCAGGCTTGGGCAGCCGGGTTGAATTGAAGAGTCTGAAATACTGCGACATGTCCAAGGGATAGGCGTTGACCAGGTAGGCCCCATACCAGGCCAGGGACGAAGGCACAAGGCGGATGATTCTCTTGAAGGTGTCGGTGTCGCTCTTGGCAGGGTTGAGGTGGAACACCTCGGGCTCCAGGAGTCCGGCCCGAAGAGTCTTCAGAAAGCGCACGGCTGACACGGTTAAGTTGGTTGCCCGGATGAGCTGGTCGTTATAATCGGGCTTTGGGTCAGGGTTGAAACACATGAATGGATTAAAATTCAGAACAATGGAGTCTCGAGCAGACAGGTACATATCAAACCAAGGACCTAAAAAGATATTTAAAAGAGTAAGTCACAAGCACAAAAGGTTCCTTCTAGAAAAGTTTCACATGTTTATGGAGTGTCTAGAGAGGGCAGAATGCAGCGCTCGGTACTGGGAGGATGCCAGCTGTTGTGGAGAAGGCAGACCGGCTCAGTTATCACAGAGAGGGACAAACTAGACCTGCATAACGGACAGGGTGTGCCAACAGGAAAGACTCCCTGAGTTCTGGTGGGCAGATTACGTGCCCAGCAGGCTCAGAACTGCCCCACAGCACCCACCTTGGGGGGAACGGGATTGGTTTCATTCCTAGCAAGCCCTGATGTCCCAAGGGGCCTGAAAAAGTCCCTAAAGAGTCCTGGGGGAGAGCAAGCTCAAATGCCCTGATGTTAAGGTCAACTAAGGCAGCCTCCTCTATGAAAAACCCTTCCAGAGTCCACTGCAGGATAGTTCCTTTGTTTAATAAGGTCCAAAGTCCAGCTGGGAGCTCCCTGCCAACTTGTAAGGGTTTACGGGTTATTAAGCAGCCACAGTAATAATGTTTACAGTGAACAGCTGGTGGGGAGCTAGCATGTCTGTAGTGAGAGAAAGGCACTCCCATGGTGCATCTTGGTTCTCAGGGCACCTGAAAACCATGGTAATGGCCCTCAAGCCTGGCAGGTCAAGGACAGGACCCAGTTTTCTGAGGACCAGCCAAGTCATTTATGAGGAGGCTTCCCCCCAGGTAGCCATAGGGAGGAGAAGGGCTTTCTTTGCCCATAATTCACCCAGGAGCAACAAGATGCAGCTCCAGAGCAGGAAGATTCCTCTTCATGAGTTTAAGTCTGGGCCTTGACACTTCCCAGTGTGGAACCGAGCAGGTTCCTTCACCTTCTTTGCCTTGGTTTCCTCGTCTGTAAAATGAGCTGGAGAAGGAAATGGCCAACCGCTCCAGGATCTCTGCTCAGAAACCTCAAATAGGATCCAGACATGACTGAATACAACTGAATGCACAGTCCAGCCAGCAAAGGGGAGAGGGGCTGTGATCTATGAAAAGAAGGTCAGTCCTGACAAAATCCAAATCTCAAAAACTAAAGAGTCATCTATTGCATAAAACTGGACTCAGAAACCCCCAGGGGCCGGTCTGCAGGCTCGCACCCTCACGAGGAATTCTGGCTCAGCTCCTGGGAGGAGGCACTTTTCTGAGCACCTTTCCTAGCAAAGTTTCCTCCTTTCTCTCCGGTTTTCCTTTTTCCAAAATGAAATTCTGTCCAACTCTAAAAAACCCCATCAATCTCAGAAATCTCTGCTGTCCCTGGCTGGCAAAGAGGCGCTGTCCCCCAACAGGGGCTATCCTCAGCCCATTCCAGACCTCAGCAGCCAAAAGGAGCCCAATTCAGCAGGATCGCCACACATGTGCCAGCAACCTGCCGCCACCCTGCTGGAGCCTGAGGGAACAGGGCTTTGGGCCTGCTGTCACTGGAGGACCATCCTGAGCTGCCAGGGGAAGCCCTGGCTCCCAGGCAGCCCGGCTGCTGTGTGGCCCAGAGGCTGCATGGGACCTGCCTGCACTCACTGCTGGGAGATCTCCATCTTGCTCGGGGTAGGAAGCTGAGCCCCACTCCTGACCCTGACTTGCTGTGTAAGCTCACTTGACCTCAGTGTTTCCATCTGTAAAATGAGAAAACATGAAACTCTCACAGGCCTGTGCTGAAGAGGGTGGTAAGGACGCTTGATCACTGACGGGTCCCGTTGTCCTTCAGTCCCTCCTGCCCCACCCTCATGCTCAATTGCCCACCAAAGGTAAGGACAGGATGTGTGGACAATGTGGCCCCTTAGAGGAGTCACAAGAACTGAATGGGGTCACGCCCCTTAGTACCCAAGTATGACAATGACCCCCGTGCCCTTTAGCGCTTAACTGCCCCAGGTCAGACTCCAGAGTCTGAATGAAAACAGAGAAAGCTGTGGTTGCTCACAGGAAGGACAAGGTAGACAGTTTTCTGTCGGTGCTGTGGCAAAAAGAAAAAGCAGGAAAACCAATGGGCTTGCACTTAGCAGAACTAGCTTGGAGCCCCACTCTGCCACTTACCAGCTACAGCTCCTGAAACCTCAATTGAGTTCTCATCTGTAAAATGAGGAGAGCAAAACTCTCCCCACCTGTGAAGGAGGTAGGAAAAGAGACTGCTGGGAAAGACTGTAAAGGCTCTAAAAGCATGGTGATTATAATACTGTCTTGTGTCAAGGGGCTCCCACTCTGGTCCTGACCTGACCCACCTCATTCCCAGGGAGGGGATGGCCTGGCTAGCGCAGCCACAAAGGCCACCCACCAGTGCACCCAGCCATCAGGCATGAAGTCTCACCGGCTTGGGGCCAGGGCCTGGGACAGCTTGGGGGCCCGTCCACCATAAGGGGAGTCCATTGGGCCACTGCCTGGGAACACCACTCGACTCAGAGCTGAGGAGCAAAGGGAATTTGGGGGGAAAGGAGTTTGGGTAGTTTCTTCCTCCCAAGGTGACAAGGGGAGAGAAGATGGGCTTGAGTCGTACTGCTCTGAGCCTCTTTCCTGGCCAGTAAAATGGGCCCAAGGCCCCTGGGGCCTCCATGAGAGTCCTCTGAGCTGCTCTGAGAGGATGTTTTCAGAGGCGCCGAAGTCATTGACATCCGTGCCAGGGGTCCTGGCTGGTGCTCTCCCCCTCTGTCTCTGCACTCATCCTTTTCCTCCTGCCTCATCCTCCTGATCTGGCTCTTCTGTCCATTTCTTGTCCATCCTCATTGTTTCCTTCCCTGGTTCTTGGGAGAACAGAATTAGCATAGGTAATGCCCCACTTGGCCCTGCCCACTTGGCCCCTTTGTTTGGGGGAGGTCCTGAGGACCCAGGCCAGGGTCAGCCAAGCACAGCAGAACCACAGGGCCTCCCCTTAGAGGTACCACAGAGTGGATGGGGGCCCTGTGCAGGGGGCAGCTTGGATTCCTCACCCAGACACTAAGGCCCAGCCTTGGACTCCCACCTCCTGGCTGGGTCGTCCTGGATGAGTCCTGGAGTCCCCTAGCTCCATTGTGCAGCTGTGAAATTGGGCTTATCCCCCTCTCACTTAAGGGGTGACAATGAAAAGCAGGGCAATGGCAAACAGAATGGATTCAGAATGAGATTCGGGTTTGCCAGGTGCCCGCCATGGAGGCTGTCTCTAAGATGAGGCTCGGAACCTGCTGCTCAGGGCAGCGGTAAACTACTATAACAGAGAGCTCTTGTCTTTCCAAGAGGTCGTGGTCAAAGGGGAGTGGATGGGGAGTGGGGAGCCGGATGCCAGGCTCAGCACAGTCCCTGAACTAACGGTGGAGCCTCAGTTCAGTCCCTCTCATTCTTGGGGGCTCAGCTGCTCCTGTAGAACACAAAGGGTTTGCCCAGGAATGGATGGTCTCCTGGGTCCCTTGCATACTGGACGTTCTGAGTACAGAAAAACTGCCAATGGGGCCACAACTACAAGCAAAGGGACGATTCTGATAGGCACACGCAAATCTAAATCTGATTTTTCTGGTTTGAACCGGCCCAAAGAGAGAGCCTCTCATCTGTGAGCAGGGAAGCCAACGGCAGACACCTGGGGGAAGCAGTCCCTCGGCTGCCTCCCCTTCAGCCACCGGTCCAGTACTACGGGCTGGTGCTGACGTCGGTGCTGTTCTCCCTCCCAATACTTCTAGGACCAGAAATCTCCCCCGAAGGTGGCTTCCCTTCCCGTCCCAACCCCCCCGGGGGCAAAGCAAATTTGTTCTTCAGTCTGCTGGAGCTGAACAGGGCAGGTGCAACCACGCTTGGCTTTAGCTACCTGAGATGTAGCTTGTGTGTTTATTCTGCTTGTCTTGGGTGATCAGTTGGGCGTGCAGCTCTTTGCCAAGTCCGCTTTCAAAGGTCCTGCAGAGCTGCTCCGTTCTCCTGAGACGTTCAAGAAGAAAGCATGGTCAGTGATGAGAGAAGGCCGCAGACCCCCATCAGGCTGGACTAAGGGAAAGCACCATTTTGTGTGGATTGTATGGTTTACAAAGGAGATAATCAAGACAGTCACCACCCTTCTGAGAATTTATGCAAGGGCTAACATTTCCATAGCGCCTGCTCTCCCAGGGGTGAGACGCCTTCCCAGGGTCACCCAGTTAGTGACCAGGTTGGGATTTGAAGCCAGGCCCCTCTGGCCCCCAAGCCCAGAGCCTCTCCCGCCAGCCCCCGCTGCCTCTAAGCTGGGCTCTCTTTCTCAGACCCCGATCACTAAGAGACAGGTATACGACACTCCTCATTCCCACTGGCTGAACATCTGGACTTCTTCCTAGTCTCATCCTGCAAGATCACAGACATTCAGAACCTCCCACCACTCAGCATTCCTGGTCCCTGAGCTTTCTCCTTTGGATTAGAGGTTAAGAGGTCAGAGAGCCCCACTCTCCCAGCAGGGGCCACTGGGCAATCAGGTCTCCATTTCCCACCATCTATCTTTACATATATTTGGAAAAATAAAAAAACTAAGAGAAAAAAAAGGAAAGAGGAAATTGGGCAAGGCCACATGGCGATGGTGCTGAAAAGATGGCAGGGAGGAAAGGGCCTGTGTACCTGGGCCAGAGATGCAGCTGGAGAGGCAGTCAGAGATGGGAGATGCCCTAGGAGCCCCCCCCCCTCACCTCCTGTGAGCAGTGAACCAAGGGGGAGTGAGTGTCTAAGGTTTGTGCTGGCTCTGTCTGCTCAAGTCCATCTCTTCCCATTCTGGCTACCATGGTTGGGTAAGGGCATAAAATGCACACTCCCTGGGAGCGCTTCAGACTGGCCGGGCCGCTGTGCTGAGGAGCATGCTCTGAGAAGGCTGCTTTCTTTCTCCAGAAACAGTTCCTCTTTGGTTCTATAGCCCTGGGCCCCTTTTAGGTTGGAGCGGCTCTATCCAAACAGCTGCTTCTGGGTCACCAGTCATTACCTGAACTGGCTGTCATCCAAAAGAGGTCTCTGGGCACTGAGGTATCTCTTCATGGTGTCTTCAAGTTTGGGAATAGGCAGCCTGCAGGAAAGGATTCCAAGTCAGCCGGGTGGGATGTAGATGCCTTCAGCACCCACCTAAATAAGCAGACTTTGGCAGACTGATTTCTTTGCCAAAACTGAAGAGAAAGAAGTTCCGAGAAGATTCTGTCTTGCCAGCCTATCACCTCTCAAACCAGACCCTGCCCACCTCCCTCACTGGCAACCTCCCGGTCCTTTCCAATTCTTCCTCCTCCCTCCTACCCAACACTTGTTCATTGATGTGGACTAGAATGCCACAGTAGCCCCTTCTCTCCATTTATAGTCACCCCACTCCCACGATTCTCCAACTGGAATCGGTCTCCTTGCTTCCAGCCTCACTCAGCCTTCTGGCAGCAGCTAAAATACTCCTGAGACACAACTCCGCATTTCAGTGACTCCCTCGTCGTTGGGATAACCCAGGCTGGCACATAAGGCCCCTGTAGCCCCAGGGTGGGCCAGGGCTTCCACTTTACCTCAAGTCCCCTCCTCTGCCGCCTCCTACCTCCATGCCCTTGGTGCAGCTCCGTCCAAGAGCTGGACATACTCTCACCTCTTTTGGGCCTCAGAGCGACTGTGGTCTTGCAGGGCTCAGCCCAGGGCCCGCTTCCTTGGGACTGCATTTGCTGATGGGTGCTGATGTTCTTTCTTTCCTCTATTATCCTCAGGGCCCTGTGATCTGTCCTTTTGTCTCCTTCACTCCCTAGCTTGTACATCTATCTTGGACAAAGCATATCCTCTCCACAGAGGGCAAAGACTTTCATTTCTGTCTCTGTTCTCAGTACCTGAAGTCGTGCTCAGAACACAAGGGCACTCATTGAATGCTTACTGGATTGAACTGGGTTTGAGATATGGAAGCTTGGGTTCAATCCGGTCCAACCTGCTGGACTTTAAGCAAGATACTTTCCCTGAGAACGTTCTTTTTGTAAAATGGCCGTGATACCTACACAACTGGCCCAATAACAAGTTGCCAAGAGCTCCTAGTAGTAGCTTTAGAGGCAACCTTAGTCTTGAGAGGGTAGTTCGTGGTGAACATTACACAGTAACGGGTCTAGATATTTACTTTTAACCAGAACAGATAAGTGCAAGTTTCCCACTATGCTCTCTCTCCCTCTGGAAATTCCGTTTTATAGACCCTTAGTTACTTATATACACATTGTATACCCCAGGCCAGTGGAAGGTAACCTCTGGAAGAAGAGTAACCATTTGGGGATTATCTTTGTATCCTGGCACATAACAAGAGGTGGTTGTTGACTCTGAATCCCTGTGTCTTTGGGCTGTCACTGGTTTTACTGTTTCCAAGCAGGACAGTGGATGTCCCCCCCGCCCAGCTTTCCAGGTCTTGTTCCACAAATACCCACTGGAGATGGCAAAACGCTCGTTCCCAGTGTAACTCTGGCAGGTTCTCAGCTGGCCCTGCTCTACTTGGCTCGGTTCCCATGGCACCTGGCTAGTTCTCCTAAAGCTGTAGGCAGGGTGTGTCCACTTCATCCCCAGAAGGTGTAATTAGCCATAAAGATGGCCTTGAACCTGACAAGCAAGAACTCCCTATGTCCCACCACTATCCCAAGCTATGAAAAGGCAGTTCCAGCCATGAAAATAAACTGAGTTTGGGAAGTAAGAGAGCCTACATTGGCATCTTGGCTCAGCTACTGGACAAAAACTCCCTTCTGGCTCTGGAACTATGTCACCATCTGCATTCCTCCTCCTGTTTCTCTCCCTACCTTGTAGTCCCTTCCCAGACAGGTCTTTGCCATGGACTCCAGGAAAAGGCAAGATCCTCAGGGGCCCAGCTTCTCTGCTTCCGGCCGGCCTTTCTAGGGGCTTCCTCTCTTCACTACACAACATTCCCAATGGAAGCAAGGTGGAAAAAGCTCAACTCCTCAACTCCCTGACCTCTGAGGTCCTTCCCAGGGCTTATTCTGGAAAGGGGGGAGGGGATCCAAGAGAAGTCAATGTCTTTAGCTTTTCTGACTAATGACTTCTGAAAGGTTTACAAGCCATTAATACCCCAAGCCTTTATTTCCTCAAAATGCTCCCAATCACCTGCTCCCCTCTACCTGAGGAGACAAGGAATCGCCTGCCTTCCCAGCCCAGGGTCCCAGGGTACAGCTGGTACCGGAATCTGGGTCTCTTCACCCAAATCTAGTGCTTCCCCCAGTTCTGTCTCCAAAAGAAACCAGGCCCTGGAACAAAGGCCACTTGCTCCAAATCCACAGAGCTGGCAGCGGCCCCAGTGAGTCTGGGCCCACCCAAAAAGGTCGTCGAGGTTCAGCACCAGAAAGATGCCCACTTTGGCACGGACCATGGGACCCAGCCCAAGTGGGCCTCGGCCTCCTCCCCCTCGGCTCTAGAGAAGGCTGCCAATGAGCTGGTGAAGCTAAGAAGGCCAGCAGCCATTGTTAATTTATGTGATCCCTGACCCTGGTATGCAGGTCAAGCTCAGGATTAGACGCAGAAGCAAGCTGCCCAGAGTGGAGCTGCAGAAGCCCAAGGGCTTAAATCTCGGGTAGTGAAGCAGGGAGGAGAGGGGCAGCACAGACCGGACAGTGAGGGGGGAGGGGGCAGCCCTGCTCCCGGCCCCCAGGGAAGAAGCAAGCACAGCAGAAAACCTGAGACGGCGGCCTTAGAGACTTAACAAAAAGGTAAACTGAGGCCATTCTCCGAGCAAGCCATTTATTAGCGAGAGCACAGTGTATGCGAGCTAAAGTCCTGACCCAGAACAATCCGTCAGTTAGACCACAGTGACCAGCGCGTGGGGGCACAGGCTCCTCCCGCGGCTGCGGGACCCCAAGCAAAACAAAGCAATCCCTGTGAGGGGGGGAGGCCCCGGGCTCTGGAAGCCACGTTTGACCGAGAGGCTCCAGCACAGCTTCGGCCACAGATGCTTCATTTGCGGCCGCCATCCCCAGCCTTCCCCGGGGCGGCCCCAAGGTCACGATTTAATTGGGGAGGTCCCCGTTGGGGGCGGGGGGAATCCTCTAAGGAGGAAGGTCTTTAAGGGAGGAATCCAAGGGAACCACGACCCCTCCCGGCAGGAAGTCTGGAGCTCGCGACTCCCCTCTTTTTCTCTACTTTTCCAAGAAGACGAGGTCACTCTCCCCCGGCCTCCGTCCTTAACCCAAGGCCGGGGAGTCAAAGGACCGGATTTACCCCCTCGGGAGAGGGAGGCAGTGGGACCAGGTGACTGTGACCTTTAACCCACTTCGAGGACCTGCCCTCCCCGCGCTGGCGGCGGAGACTCCGGGGCCCGGGGGCAAGGCCGGGTGGGTAGGAGGCAGGGGGCGGAGCCGCGGCCCCCTATTTCTCGCTGGCCCCCCGCGCCGGGCGCATACAGAAGGCGCCTAAGAAGGGCAGCCGCGATACCTGGGCAGGCTCGGCTGGAAGTGCAGGGTGGGCACAACGCTCCGCTGCAGGTACTGCCGCCCGGCCTCGGCCCCGGCCCCGGCCTCGGCCACGAGCCGCCTCCGCCCGCAGCCTCCGTCCAGCGGCCACAGCGGCGGCGGCCGCGCTCCGAGCCTCAGGCGCGCCACCAGCGGCCCCATAGCGGCTCCTCCCGGCTTCCCCACGCGCTCGCGTCCGCGTCCGGCTCGAGCCCGCCTCGTTCTGGCCCGACTCGGGAGTCTCGGCGTCAACCCTCCGGCCGGGGACTGAGAGCCGCACATCCGCTTCCGGCCGAAGAGGGCCAGGCCTCCCCGGGAGGGAGGGGGAGGGAGGCAGAAAGGGGGCGGGGCCGTGGTACCGAGATCCCAGGGAAGGAAATGAGCATGTATTAAGCGCCTAATGTGTGCCCGGGCTAAGCTCTTTACAAATAGTATCATTTGATCTATGCAAGAGCCCCATTTTGCAGAAGGGGAAACTGAGGCTGGCTTCTAGCCCTGCAAAAGCTCCTAGAAGCCCGTTGTCCCTCCGCCGAGGGCTTCCTCTGAGCTCCCACACTCCGGCCCGCGGTGCAGGAGGCGGGGAATGGCTGTTCTGGCTGACGCCCCTCCCCGGAGGGCTCCTCGCCCCCTCCGGGCCCGGCCTGGGAGCCCGTCTCACCCGTCTGGGTGTGGGTGCCCTGAAGTGGGGGCAGGGGCAGGAAGAGAGGAACACAATGGGGGAGGAGCGGCGGAGCGGGAAGGGGAGGGGGAGGAGTCCGGGGATGACACCTGGGGGGCTTTGGCAGCCGCAGGGAAGCCGGGAGCTGGGCTGGGCGGCGGGCTCCGGAAGCCGCGCGGAGAACACGGCAACAGTTACCGCTTCCGCCACAGTAACCAGCGCTGCGGCCCAGTCTCCCCGTGCAGACTGAAACATAATTTCTCTTTCTGGTTTTCTTGTTGCAACCCGGCTAACCTGGAAACACATTTCGAATGATTTCACAAGTTTAACGGACGGGGGAGGGGCAGGAAAGAGAGAATCTGGAACTCACATTTTCACAAAATTAATAAAAAAGAAAGTTTCAGCCTTAAATGCCCTCGCGGTTTTGGCCCCGTGGCTCTGGAAGCAAAGGGGAGGGGGTCAAGCCTTCCTCTCATACTTGTGGCGGGAGGGACCAGTTTCAGCTCCTCATCTCCCGTCCTTAGCTTCCTCATCTGTCAGACGGGAGGCCTGGACCAGCTTCTGAGGCCTTTTCAGCTCCAAATTTCGCTGTCAAGTCTTTCGTTAAGCTTTTAATGGAGATATTTCCCTTCTCATTAGTTCTTACTATTTTTTAGGTCTTACTATTTTTTATGAGGAGATAACTCTTTAAGGTTCTACAAATGATGTAACATAATAAATGGACATTGTCCTTAACTACCATATGTTGAGGCTTCAGAAACAGATCTAGTGTTTGCCAACAGGAATTTCTAGGTTCTTTTGGTCTCCTGATTATGGTAATTGACTTGTTTTTTTTGTTTTGTTTTGTTTTGTTTTTTTGTTTTGTTTTCCTTTTTATTTACCAGATATATGCATGGGTAATTTTTTCCGTATTGACAACTGCAAAACCTTTTGTCTAATTTTTCCCCTCCTTCCTCCCCCCCAGATGGCAGATGCTAAAGTTTAAATTAAATACAATATATGTATACGTCCAAACAGTTATTTTGCTGTACAGAAAGAATCAGACTTTGAAATAGTGTACAATTAGCCTGTGAAGGAAATCCAAAATGCAGGCAGACAAAAAATAGAGGGATTGGGAATTCTATGTAGTGGTTCATAGTCATCTCCCAGGTGTAGCTGGTTCAGTTCATTACTGCTCTAGTGGAACTGATTTGGTTCATCTCATTGTTGGAGAGGGTCAGGTTCATCAGAATTGATCATCATATAGTATTGTTGTTGAAGTGTATAATGATCTCCTGGTCCTCTCATTTCACTCAGCATCAGTTCCTGTCAGTCTCTCCAGGCCTCTCTGTATTCATCCTGCTGGTCGTTTCTTACAGAACAATAATATTCCATAATATTCATATACCACAATTTATTCAGCCATTCCCAGCTAATGGGCATCCACTCAGTTTCCAGTTTCTGGCCACCACAAAGAGGGCTGTTTGGCCATTGACTTATGTTAGAAAATAATATTCTTTTGTCCATTTCTCATTATTAAAAAAAAATTTATAAAAGATTTTGTGTCTATAATTTTTTGTCCCTTGAAAATTAACTTTAAAAATGGAAAATAAAATAACATTCTACAAATGAGAAAATTTCAGACGGTATATCCAATATAAATATACATATACATATTAAAACCCAAAACCCAAACAAAAAATCAGCATGTTTATTCACTTCTTGTTGTGTAGTATGGCTGAAAAGAGTCACTGAAATTTTCTTTAGAGGACAATTTTAATTTAACAGAACTAATATAGTTCTCACAAATTTAAAAATCATAAATAAGAAGTACTTTAAATGCTTTCAAAGGCCTTTCTCAGATTTGAAATTTATCATTTCTCTCAAAAAACTGGTTCCCACAGTACAGATCTGGACCAAATAACTGGGCAACAAAGGTTTCAAACAGTGGAAGCTGATTAATGCCCAATGAATCTATTTATATATGTATTCACACTAATATTTGAGCAAAAGCTTTATTAAGTTATCAAGTTTATTAACCTGCTAAGAAACACAAGGAAACTTAAAATGATTAAATGTTTCACAAGTTTTAACTTTACTTTCAAACTCACTGACTTTCAGTTGAAACAAAGAAATTTTAACTGTACTCAATCATGTGAATTTTTCTCTTTTTTTTTGCTTTTGAAGATTCATAAAAAAATAACTGCACTCTTACAGAGTGCATAAATTCCACTTGTATAATTTATTGTTTTAAAAGTTATTTATGGGGGCAGCTAGGTGGCCCAGTGGATAGAGCACCAGCCCTGAAGTCAGGAGGACCTGAGTCCAAATAAGGCCTCAAGACACTTAACACTTCCTAGCTGTGTGACCCTGGGCAAGTCACTTAACCCCAATTGCTTAGCCAAAAGAAAAGTTACTCATTTTATTCTTTTGTTCAATCTGAGAGTGATTTGTATCAAATATTTTTAAGAATAGAGAATACTAAATTAGTGGATTTGATACAGCTCAATGCCTACCTATACCAGTTATGTATCTTGAGATAACTTAAAAATACTAGCTCAAGCTTTCAAAAAATCATTAGTATGGATCAACTGATTTATTTTCAAGGTCTTTTTTTTTTCTTTTTTTTGGACAATTTGAATTTCTGGCTATCGAAATAGCTGTTTCATTATTAAAGACTTGAAATCCAAATCAATGAAACATAGGAACTATCACTTCACAATTGTTTTAATTATCTCACTTTATCTTTCAAATGTTTTTTCTTTAGCAGGGTTAAGATTAAGACATCTGTATATTTCAAATTCCAAGTGGGAAATACCCTAATAAACTTTCCCGATAGTTCTTTTCTTTAACTGTGAAAAACTATAAGAATTCATGTTTTTTTGTAATGGGATCTGAAAACAGTATTTTTCTTGTAACACTCTTACATACAACCTTAGCAAATTTTCTGTGTATGTACTTCATAGACTGACTTTACAAAGTTGGAAAATATTATAAGCTACAGATAAAACTTAATACAAATTGAGTTGGCCAGGGAAACCTTGTTTAAAGCATTATTAGCAACAAATGCAATTTTATGAACATTTGCATGATATCCAATCATTTTTCTCAAATAACAAAAATGTTCAATATAGAAATGTTCCCATAAAGGATACATTTCCCCAAATACACACACACACACACACACACACACACACACACACACGTATATATAAAGAAACTTGAGCAATCATTTACCAAGTTTGTTTTCTACCGTATAATATAGAAATATCTCCAATAGCTAAACAGGTGACATAAAAGAATGACATTTACAGAGCACCATTGTCTTTGCAGAACTTTAAATAAAGTTGAGAATGATGCATATATCAGTCTATTTGGGTATTGCATCTTACATATTTTAGAGAACAACCTTGGTCCATTAACACATATAATTGAGAACAGTAGCCAGAGTATTTCAATCAAGATACATAGGTGAAAGGGCCAATGATCATTCTTCCCATGATTTTCTGTATGCAAGTCTTTTATCTATAGAAATCTGACAATAATTAAATTCCTATTGGATTTTCCATCTACTGGATGAACAAGATGCTGAAAGCCATTGGTACATAGGGACTCTTTCGTTCACCTGCTTTATTTTTGTCCAAGACACTAGGAGCCATGGATGCGATATATGCACAGATACATGTAAGCAGCAAGATTACTGTAAATAGGCTCTGAAAGTTGAAAATGGCAGCCATAGTGAGACCTCCGATACCCCCCTCCTCTTCTCATTATTGGCTTCAATAAAAAGCTTGTTTAAAATGGCCAGGTTGAAACTGCTTAATGATACAACATATTTTCTTCTCATTTCACTCTTTCTTCAAATTTGGCCTTGCTTTTGAACTTTGCTCTAGCAGGTTGGAGATCTGGCTCGACAAGGCAGCTGATTTAGAAATGACTCAATGATAATCAGTAATTTCCTGATGATAATCAGTAATTTCTTGTCTGTTAAAACACCTATTTAAAGTTTTGTGATTTATGTTTTCCTCAATGGTTCCAAGTCTACCTATAGAAGAAACTACTCATGAAATATAAGTGAGACCTCTGTACCACCTACACTTGGGCCTCTCTTGTTTCTGAACTTATCTGAACCATATTCTCGGATATTTTTTGCTCTCCTTCCGTATGCCCCGTAGCCAAAACTTTTCCAGCAAAGCCAAACCAGCTAGAGCTTTTGCTCTCAACTGGTGAGTACTTCACATGGCCCCCTCTATCTAGAAGACCCCAGTCATGCTTCATTTTATTCCGAAGCCCCTAACCCTCACCCCCATCTTTCCAATTCTGGAACCAGAATCAGCTCACTACTCCTAGATATGTCAATATACTTCTCCCTGTGAATCCATTCAGAATTCCAGTAGCCTTACAAATCAAATATTCCTCCCTGACCACAGTGCCCATGTGTGCTGTCTTCCTCCTAGAATATAAGCTTCTTGAGGGCAGCAAGTTTACTTTTGTAGATGTAACTCCAGCATACTTAATAAATACTTCTTTCTAATTTATTCACTCACCAAAGCAGTTTTTGAAAACTCAAGGGAAGCTCCATGAATGAGAGTATAATTAATTTAATTGAAACCCTTGGCTCAAAGGGCCAATTGCATAGGATTCTTTCCTCATCAATGGAAATTGATTACTCAATACCTTGTGCCTTCAAAAGAGCCTGCAGAGGCTGAAGGAAAAGACAGTCTGGTCTTCTGGATGACACTTCTAGAGAAAGAGAGAAGCTATGTTGTCCTAGTCCCTGAAGGAAGGAGCTAAAGTGCAAGCTCCTCTCCATGCCAGCTTTTTACCGAGCCAAGTGAGCCCAAGTTATTTCAGCCACCACAGAATGGGTGTGGGCTCTGCTAGCCTTCCTGAATGCCCACGGCACCTCAGTGCTCTCCTGATAATATGGAACAGGGAGAGTCAGAGCCCTGCTGCCCTGGGCCAAGGTTGCTTAAGCAGCAACAAAAATAATCTCCCTCAAATCTAAATGAAAAGCAATAGACAAGACATTACAGCTGGTTATGCTGAATAGTAGCTAGAAGGGAGACAGGTTTTCTGGGAGATGAAAGCATTCACTGGTTCCCACGTGAGTGGCTTCCCCCAGAGTAGACAGAGAAGAGGGACAGCTGGCGGCCTCTAGCCTTTATATGGGAATGTCTCTCTCGCCTGCTACAGATCTTCCACTGACTGGCTCCCATAGCTCCATGGACAGGGCCTATCCTGGGTCTTCTGCTTTTTTCTTCCTCTCCTGGTCATTTCTCTACTTCATGGCTCTCTTCTCTAGCATCTTCTGCCTTCCCTCCTTCCAAGTCCATTGCCAGGGGCCCTTTGAGAGTCTCCCCAGGTTAAGGCCAAGGCCAAAGGAGCTTAGGGAACACTAGACAAATTGACTGGAGCCAGTTCCCCAGATTTTACTCCATGACTGAGACTCTGAATAGGGCCCCAAAATGATTTTATTCACAATTTTTATATTTCCATAATTCCAGATTTGGAGGGGACCATTCATCATCCATAGCTTTCAATCCAAGCTTACCAAGAATCTCCATTATGACATTCCCAATGTCCAGATTTTGCCTGAAGACTTTGAGGAAGGGGAGCCCATTTCTTCCCGAGTCAGTCTATTTCACTTTTACACATCTTCAGATGTTAAGGTTTTCCTCATGCACAACCATAATGTGTCCGTCTCTCTTTAACATAGCCCTCCAAAACTTGGAGACAGCCACGTTCCTTTAAGTCTCCTCTTGCTCCTGATGCTCCAGTAACACACTCTTGGCTTCTCACTTTCCTAATTGATCTTTAGAAGTCTTCAAGTGATCAAAGCGGTTCCCAAAATGCGGTGTCTGGATCTGAGCATAAGACACTGAGTATGTCTGAGCAGGGCAGAGTCTGTCTGCCACTTCCTATGATCTGGACATATTAGCTTTTGGGGATATCACACCTCCTTTTTGATTCAATTAACTCCAACCCAGGTGTATTTTTCACATAGACTATTGTCTGGCCGTGCTATCCCCATCTTGCACTTGGAAAGTGGATCTTAAAAAAAAAAAAACAAAAAAAAAAAAACAACCTAAGTTTATTATCGGACTAAGCTCTCTCTGGCCATGCTTAAATTCTCTGCTTTACAAACCTCAGTGAGTCCCCACTGCCACTGAGTAAAAGACAGACTCCTCTGCTTTATGTAGAAAGACCTTGATTGATCCAAACAGGTATAGACCAGAACCTTTTCCAGTAAATATATGAGTGAAGCAAAGGTGCTCATTCTCAATCCTATAATTTGATATGGTCCTAGAAATGTTAGCGATAAGGCAAGAAAAAGAAATCTAAGGCATAATGAGGAGATAAAATCATCCCTATTTCTTATGATATAGTGGTTTATTTGAAAAAAAATCCTAGAGAATCAGCAAGGATATTAATGGAAATAAAGCTTTAGCAAAGTTGCAGCTACAACACAAATCCTCAAAAATCAACAGCATTTCTCTATGATAATAATAAAACAAACAAACAAAAAGGGGAATCTCATAACTACAAAGTATGTAAAATTGATTGACAAACTAAGGCCTATAAAGATCTTGTGTAGATTCAATTACAGAGTTCTCTGTAATTGAAACTTAAATAGCTACAAGAATATTCAGTGCTTGGGACCAGGCCATACCAATAAAATAAAAAATAACAATATTGCCAAAATTAATCGAATGTTTAATGCCACACCAATTAAATTACTATGGAGATAATGTATAAAACCTGACAAAATAATAACAAAATTCATTTGGAAAAACAATATCTAAAATATCAAGGGAAATGATGACAAAAATAGGGACAAAGGAAGAAATCAAACTGTCAGACCTCAAACTATGCTACAAAGCAGCAGTTGTAAAAATCATCTGGTATCCGGTAAACAATAGAGAGATGGATCAATGGAACAGAATAGACATGGGAGAGCCAGAGTCAATGGAACTCAATAACCTAATGTTAAATGAAGTGAAAATCATAGATTGCCTAGAGGAAAAAACTTTTTGATTAAAAAATAACTAGAAAAAACTGGAAAGCAGTCTGGCAGAAATTAGGCTCAGATTGTTGCATCCCACCCCATAGAACAGGGACTTCTATGGAGTTATTGCTGTTGAGTCATTTCAGTCATGTCCGACTCTCCATGACCCCATTAGGGGGTTGTCTTAGCTAAGACACTAGAGTGGTTTGCCATTTCTTTCTCCAGCTCGTTTTAAAGATGAGAAACTAGAGCAAATGGGGCTGAATGATTTGCTCGGGATCACACAACTAAGTGAGTATGTGGGAAGCCTGATTGGAACTCTCAAAGAGGAGTTTTCCTGATTCCAAGCCCAGTAAACTGTCTGGTGCACCTCCTAATTGCCCCTTTAAGTGGATAAATGACAATGTTAAAGATCGCGCAATTAAAAATTATAAGAGAAACAGATTATAGACCTCTTGTAGATAGAGGCAGTTACAAAAGAAAAAAAGATAACTTTGATCGTGTGAATTTGAAAAGCTAATGAACAAACATTAATGAACCTAGTATGAGAAGGAAAATAATTAGATGGGGGTGGGAAGTCTTTGGATCAAATTTCTCTGATAAGGGTTTGGGAGCCATGAAGACTAACATATATATATATATATATATATATATATATATATATATATATATATATATATATATATATATATATATATATAATTTTTATATACATATAATTATATATATATAACACACATATATATATAATTATAATTATAAATTATTTGCAATCACATGAAAGAATGCTCCAAATCAAGAATAAAAAGAGAAATAAATATATATTATAATATAAATATATAAAAATAACATAAATTTAAAAAAATAAAAATTATATATAAATATATAAATTGATCTTGTGGAACATCTGATGCCCCAGAGTCTTAAGGCTAGATATATAAAACTGAGATTCATCTGTTTAACAATGATAATTAAACCTATGGGAGAAGTCACCAAATGAGAAAATGTAGGGAGGGAAGAAAGTTCAAGACAGAGCCTTGGGGGATATCCTAAGGGAAAGTAAAGTGTGAGGGAGCTGTCAGACGATAGGAGGAGAGCAGTGGGGAACTCCGAATGGAAGGGTGTCCAAGCCCAGATGGTCAACAGTACTAAGGCTGCAGAAGCTCAGAAAGAATGAGAAAAGACCATCGTAGGGAACTTTGGAGTGAGCAGCTTCAATTGAGAGGTGAGGCCAGAAGCCACAGAGCAGAGAACTCCCCTGTGATGGGGAGGTACATCCCCTAAAACATCAGTACGAGACTTTTTGTGGGGCGAATGGCCACTGCTGGAGGAGATAAGGGAGCCAGAGGGATGCCTTGAGGTCTGGCCATCTGGTCAGGGGAGGGGAAGTACGCCATCTGGTGGCTTCCTTTTTAAAAATGATTACTCTTGCTAACTGGGCTATGAGCTCAACTTTCTGCTTGCTGAAAAGTACTATGGGGAACTTTAAAGGTTGGCAACTCCCCACTATTCCAACCCAATTAGGGTTTACTGCTGTAGGTTAGGAGTTAAACCGTTCAAGACGGTTCTAGAGCTGGTTGAGAGAACAGAAGCAAAGGTCAGGCCAGAAGTCTGTTAGTCTCTGGGTTCTAATTGTATGAATTTTGCTTTGGCCAAACATTCTTAGAAATAAGAAAGCCCTGCAAGACTTAGAATTCCTCCTTATTTAGAGACCAACTAGAATTCTCTGGCCAAAAGGGGATTTGTCATAAAGAGGAATGAGCAATGCAGCTCCAATTAAGGAAATGCTATCTCCTGAAGGAGATGCTGACACATCACACATGAAACACTGGACCCAAGTGTTATACTACATGCAACTCTAACATGTTTTGTATGAGATGTTGGAAAAATACTTGTCTTCATTCCCTCTGAACTATATTCTCAGACATGTTCTCTTTGGTTTCATTAAATCAATTAAAACTATGTAGGGGCAGCTAGGTGGTGCAGTGGATAGAGCACCAGCCCTGAAGTCAAGAGGACCTCAGTTCAAATCTGATCTCAGATACTTAACATTCCCTAGCTACATGACCGTGGGCAAGTCACTTAACCCTAATTGCCTTAGGAAAGGAAGGAAGGGAAGGAGGGAGGGAGAGAGGGAGGAAGGAAGGAAGGAAGGAGAAAGAAAGAAAAAAAGTAAGAAAGGAAGAAAGGAAGAAAAAAATATGTATAGCATGAACATACTGTTTAATGAAAATTTGAGGTTTGCTTTTCTTTTCTAAGTAAAATCAATATTGTGATACCTTAGACATTCATTCTAACTACTGCAGTTTATTTTGGTTTAAGTTAGGGAGGGAGAAATGATAACCTTAATATATGTTCAAACATTGTAATCTAATATTAGCTCACTAACACCTTTCTGGTTTGATAACAGTATGTAGCTATTGGAAAGCTGAATAATGGAATTGAATTATTCTTTGGTCTCTAAAACACATTCTTTAGAGGCTTTCCATATATCAGACCTCATTCTCAGTACGTGACTGGGCTGTCTCCTTTCTCAATCATACATCTTGAAGTCTTTTACAATGATTCGTTTTGTGAGTTTTCTTTGGTAGCACATGCTATCCCAGAGAGCCTGCGTGTACCTCACAAAACTCCCAAGTGCCATCCAAACCAAATTAAAATGAATCTGAGAAATGTTTAACAAATAATAACAGATAAAAAAGCAAATGGGGCAGCTAGGTGGCGCAGTGGATAGAGCACCAGCCCTGAAGTCAGGAGGACCTGAGTTCAAATCTGGTCTCAGACACTTAACACTTCCTACCTGTGTGACCCTGGGCAAGTCTCTTAACCCCAGCCTCAGGAAAAAAAAAAAAAAAAAGCAAATAAAAATACCCCATAAATAGTGTTCATTTGTGGTTTTTTAAGTCAACATGTAGCCTACAGGGATCCATCTTTATTTGAGCTTGATACCATTGGGGTGACCATTAATGCTTTTTTTGTAGTAATTTAATGATATTACTTTATATTAAGTAATTAATGTCCTTTTTTATTATAACTTTTTATTGACAGTACATATGCCTGGGTAATTGTTTACAACATTATCGCTTGCACTCACTTCTGTTCCAACTTTTCCCTTCCCTCCCTCCACTCCCTCCCCTAGATGGCAGCCAGTCTTATACATGTTAAACATGTTATAGTATATTCCTAGATACAATATATATATGTGTATGTGTGTGTGTGGAACAGAACAGTTCTCTTGTTGCACAGGAAGAAATGGATTTAGAAGGTAAAAATAACCTGGGAAGAAAAACAAAAGTACAAACAGTTTACACTCATTTCCCAGTGTTCCTTCTCTGGGTGTAGCTGCTTTTGTCCATCATTGATCAATTGGAACTGAGTTAGATCTTCTCTTTGTCAAAGATATGCACTTCCATCAGAATACATCCTCATACAGTATTGTTGATGTATGTCCTGCTCACTTCCCTCAGCATCAGTTCCTGTCAGTCTCTCTAGGCCTCTCTGCATTCATCCTATTGGTGACCATTAATACTTAAACCTATTAGGGTTTTCTCCATTACCCTTTGGGTATCCAACCTTTTTTGATTCCTTGGATGTTGCAATACGTGATTCTTAGTCAGATAGCATTTGAAGAATACTGGTGATAAAGAAGGTTTCAGGGGAAAGCCGATGATTTTGAAAATCCTAAGTAATTTCCTAAATGAAATATAGTCTGTTTCCTCTCATCCCAATCAGTCTAGGCCTAACACAATCCTCCATCGACAGAGTCCATTTGTCTGGATGATACATATTCTTCATCTGCTTGATTTATTTGTGTGTGAATTGAGTAGCATAAGTGACGTGTAGATGGATTTCATTGAGACTCAACGCAATAAAATACAGTGCCATTCCAAAACAGGAGCATCTAGAAGGAAGTCCTCACCATGTATGGAACCTTTCTTCTGCTGGAAACCTACCCCAGATGTCCTCCATGACTGTGGAAAACACACCTTTGGGGGCCATTCTTATTTTGTGCCCCTCTTGATATCAATGTTCGGAACAAAGATTGTTTCCATTGTTGAGTCTATCAAGGAATGTTGTCTATTGTACACATGAGAGTTACCTTATTGGAGAAGGGTGTTTAAGGTTTTGTTCTACTGAAATAAGCGCTTTTAGAAAAGATCCAAAACAGGAACAGGATTGTCTACATTGTGGTGATGAAACTGTATGCTAGAAAAATGATTTGTGAAAACCTCTCTGTTCCCCTTTCATATGTTCATCAAGGTTATCTTCAAATTATTTGTGGCTCTTCTTTTTTTTGGTAGCACTTTTCTCCCAATCATATGCAAAGACAATGTTAGCATTCATTTTTCCAAGATTTTAAGTTCCAAATTTTTTTCTCCCCCCCTTCCCTTCTCTCTACTGTTCCTAAAATGGTACGCAATTTCTTAGTTACATATGTGCAATGATGCAAAACATATCTCCATGGTATTGTTATAGTTATAATTATAAAAGAAGAAACAGATCAAAGGGAAAAAACACAAAAAAATAAATAAAGTGGAAAAAAGTATGTTTTAATCTGCATTCAGAATTTATCTGTTCTTTCTCTGGAGTTGGACGGCATTTTCCACAATGGGTTCTCTGTATCTTGGGTCATTGTGTTGTTGAGTTAAATCATTTATGGTTGATTATTGCACAACGTTGCTGATGCTGTATACAATGTTATCCTGGTTCTGCTCATTTTACTTTGTATTAATTCATTTAAGTTTTCCCAGGTTTTTCTGAAATCTGCCTGCTCATCATTTCTTATTGCACAATAATATTCCATTGCATGTTCAGCCATTCCCCAGTCGAGGGGCACCTTCTCAATTTCCAATTCTTTGCCACCACAAAAAAGACTGCTATATTTTTGGCACATGCAAGTCCTTTTCCCTCTTTCATGATCTCTTCTGAGTTCCCAACCTAATAATTGTATTGCTGGATCAAAGGGTACATGTACTTTGATTGCCCTTTGGCCATACTTCCAAAATTACTCTTCAGTTCACAACTCCACCAACAATGCACCAGTTGTGGTTCATTTTCATATTTTCTGGAGATGAGAAGGTAGGTACATGGCATCCCAACAAAAAGTGCTATTCCAATTGTTCAGTATCTTTCTCTAAGCTATTCTGAAAAACCAGTCCTTCAATGTTTTCAAAATTGTGTCACCTCTGTAGACCCTGACTTTCTCTTCTGTTTGTATAGTCCAGCTGCTCTCCCCATCTTTATCATGATTGGTGTTGACTATATATGAATGCACAGGGCAGGTGTGTAATTAAAATTTCTGTGGATGGAATTTTCAGGGTTTTTTATTATTATTAAAATTTTTTATAATGAATCCAATATGATTGATGATGAAAAAAGATATGGAAATGTTGAAAAATATTTATTCCAGTTTCTATATATCGTCCTGCCAGTTTCATCTATGAATGTGGTTCTGGGATAATGCAGCTTTGTGAGTTCTTGTGTCAAACTTCTTTTTTTTTCCTCTGTAATTTTTTTATGTTTTATGGGACATTAACAAGTTTCTACCTCCCTCCTCCAGTATTATACAGCCAGTGGGAGGGGTCCAAAGGGGTGGTTATTAGGAAGGAAGAACAAAGAACAGGAACTTTGCAGACATAGGCTTTAACTCCAGCCTGGATCTATGACCTCCAACCCTGGGTGAGGCTTTTAGGAGCCTAAAACTTTACATGGCACATCAGCTCCATTTTAGCCCTTCTTAGTGAGGCTTTAGGAGAAGGGCTGTACTTTGGTCAGAGTCCCCTGCAAATGAGGGAAGTCAAAAGTCATAGCTTGGGTTCAAGTTGACTACTTGATGGAAGGTAGAGTGACAGGACACTGATCAGATATGAAAGAGCTTCTCTTCATATATTCCCTGGGGCCATTGGAATGATTTTTTTCTCTAGTGTTAAATAAGTAGGAACCAGATGATAAAGCATGTGGGCCTCCAAGGGCTGTGGTCACGATTCAGCCAGTTCCATTGCGAAGGAAAAGCTTCTGGAGCTTTAATCCCGGAGTGATCAGCACGTGACTGGTGGGCCCCGATGTCTGGGAGTATTCAGGTCATTTACACGCCTGTTTTTTTTTTAATTTTTATTTTATAATTATAAAAATTTTTTGACAGTATATATGAATGAGTAATTTTTTTTATAACATTATCCCTTGTATTCATTTTTCCAAATTTTCCCCTCCCTCCCTCTATTCCCTCCCCTAGATGACAGGCAATCCCATACATTTTACATGTGTTACAGTATAACCTAGATACAATATATGTGTGTAAATACCATTTTCTTGTTGCACATTAATTATTAGCTTCCGAAGGTGTAAGTAACCTGGGCAGACAGACAGTAGTGCTAACAATTTACATTCACTTCCCAGTGTTCCTTCTCTGGGTGTAGTTGTTTCTGTCCATCATTGATCAACTGGAAGTGAGTTGGATCTTCTTTATGTTGAAGATTTCCACTTCCATCAGAATACATCCTCATACAGTATTGTTGTTGAAGTATACAGTACTGGTTCTGCTCATTTCACTCAGCAACAGTTGATGTAAGTCTCTCCAGGCCTCTCTGTATTCCTCCTGCTGGTCATTTCTTACAGAACAATAATATTCCATAACCTTCATATACCATAATTTACCCAACCATTCTCCAACTGATGGACATCCATTCATTTTCCAGTTTCTAGCCACTACAAAAAGAGCTGCCACAAACATTTTGGCACATACAGGTTCCTTTCTGCTCTTTAGTATTTCTTTGGGATATAAGCCCAGGAGAGACACTGCTGGATCAAAAGGTATGCACATTTTGATAACTTTTTGGGCATAATTCCAGATTGCTCTCCAGAATGGCTGGATTCTTTCACAACTCCACCAACAATGCATCAGTGTCCCAGTTTTCCCACATCCCCTCCAACATTCATCGTTATTTGTTCCTGTCATCTTAGCCAATCTGACAGGTGGTTACATGCCTGTTTGAAAGGATTCCTGAGCTCTGGGGCATTTGGGGTAAAGTTGGACCCCCCAGCCTGGACATCCAAGTGGGACAAGCCCTGGGACTCAGAACTCTGGGCTTCCATTGTAAAGAGGCAATGGAGGATCTCCAATACTCTCCATCCTCCTGAATTTGGGATCAGATGACAAACCTAGGGTAGCCCAACCTAGGGATGTGGTGATGGAGATAGACTGGCAAAAGCTGGCGCTTAACTTACATTATGACCTCTGTTTTCAGCTGTGGATGAGCTTGAGCACTGGGCACAGTGGAACCTTCCCTGAGCTACAGCAGGAGGAGGCAAACTCCCAAAGTCAGGCACAGCCAAGGGGCACGTAGACAGGGAAGCCTTGTTTAGCTACTTTTTCACTCTTTTTCACCTTGGCCAGCCTGCAACTGGAGAGGAATGAATGGAAACTAGAGACAACTATGATGTCTTTTTTTTTCTTCCTGAAGCATTTCGGGTTAAGTGACTTGCCCAGGTCACACAGCTAGGAAGTGTTAAGTGTCTCAGGTCAGATTTGAACTCAGGTCCTCCTGACTTCAGGGCTGGCTCTCTATCCACTGCACCACCTGGCTGCCCCAACACAACTATGATGGAAAGAGGAGGCCCTCGGGTGTCTGGTGCCAAAAAAGCAAACAAACAAATCCACCATCAGCTAGAACTCTATTGGACAAGAAGAACTCAACCTCATAGAAGTACCGACGGTCAAAATATTTTTAGTGTTCCACCTAAAAAAAACTAAACAGACAGACAAATGAGCAATTCAGATGATACCAGAGATTTATTTAAAAAGCAAAACAAAAAACAAGACCGGGTCTTTCCATTTGGCTCTATCCTTGCTGCTCCTGGTGTTCGAAGAGGCAGTCTCCATTGACGTCCCCGCTCCAACTGGCATTGTGAAGGTCTTTGTCATCAGATGGAGATGGAATCTCGCTCAGGAGGCTCTGCGGGGGAGCCGGGGCTCAGAGAATTTTAGAAAGTCTTTGAGTAAGAGTTGAAACCAAAAAGCGCTGAAGGGTAACCCAAGCATACCAGCTTATTGAGCTAGATGATGGCAAGCTAGCTAGATGGGAAAACATGTGGTTACAGAGAAAGACAGAAAAGTAAGGGTTAGAAAAAGGGAAGGATGGAAAGAAAAGCAGATACAGTAGGTTAAAAAAAAGGAGAAATCTTGATAGATAATATGGATGGATGGATGGAGATACTGATGGACAGAAACATACAGAGATGGTCAATGGGTAGATGTGAAAACAGAGTATAGAAATAGACAATTAGTAGTGGGGTAGGTGATAGAGAGATGATTGTCAGATGCTAAACAATAGATTGTTATATTAGGAGTTTAACATAGATGATTGATAGAAGAAAGATAGACTGGTGATAGAAAAGATGGTAAATCGCTGAGACAGACAGACAAATAGAGAAGCTGTGGTGGGGAGGACAGTGTGTGTATATGTGTGCGTGTGTGTGTGTACACACACACACACACACACACACACACACACACACACACACCCCTTCCTGAAAGGCTGAGAAGCTTTAGAGCATACGGACAACGGGTTGCAGATGACTGGTGGAGACAGGATTTCACTAACTCCCAACTTTGTGGCCATTGTGGCCCAGGGAAAAAAATCTGGTCTCTCTTTCATTCTACCAGCTCCCATGGTTCATTCTGGGGGAGGCTGGAAAGCACTACTGTGCAATGGATTCCCCTTTTAAAACGACTATGATGTTTTCCAGGCTAGTTCTGAGGGCCTGGGTGAAGTCCTGGATATTGTAATCGGTGCAACAGGTGATGTTGAAGGTAATGCTGTCATCTTGAACAAAGTAAGCAATCCCAAGGCCGTCGGGCACTATGGGCATGGAAGCCCCGAATTTTAACGTTGGGCTAAACAGGTGCCTCGAGAAGATGAACGTGTGATTGAGCTGACCATAGGCGGAGTCAAAGAAGATATTAGGCAAGCAGTTCTTCTTGGTCTCTGCCAGGATCCGGAGAGCCAGCAAGTGTCTGTCAAAGCCTTGACCTGTGAGAATGACCAGAATGGTAGTGGTATTTCAGCTTAGGAAATGGCCCCCTCCTACCCCCCCAGGGTAGCCCTGTAACCTCAAGCAAGGTCATCGCCTTCTCTGGGCCTAAGTTTTCCATCTCTAAAATGAAGGTGTTGTCCTGGAAGATCCCAAAGGCCTTGGGCTCCAGGTGCCATGATCTATGACCTAACTAGGAATGGGCCCTCTAGATCATCTAGCCCCACCCCCACCTGAATGAGAATGGGTTCCACAGGTGGTCCCACCACCTTTGCTTGGGGCACTCCATGAGGGGGCCCATCACCTCCCAAGGCCGCCATCCCCACTTTGGTTAAGAGCAGATCTTCTTGGCACATTTTCTGACCTCCAGCTTAAATTTTCCTCTCTGAAACATCCACCATTCCTCCTAATTATTTTAAAGCCGAGATGGACAAGTCTCACCTCTTTTTCACAGGCCAGCCCTTAAAGGCTTGAGGACAGATTCATGTCTCCCCTCGGCAAGACTTTTCTCGAGCCTGCACACCTTCAGTTCCCGTAACAGACATTTCAAGGTCTATCACTGTCTTGGGAACCCTGCCTCTGACTGCCCTTCTGAACAACTGAACAATTCATTGACGTGGAAGGGTGGAAGGTAACGGCGCTCTCATCAGCTCTCGTTAAAACAACGGGCCTCACTACAACCTAAACCTGTATTTGCTTTTTTGGCTTCTACAAATCATTACTGACTCATTCTCTGACTCCACCAGCTTTTTGTGGACCACTTACGATTCCACCACAGCTCCCTTGTTCTTTTTAATCAAAGAATAATTGGAGTCTTTGACGCGAACATCCGATTTTGCATTCATCCCTGTTAAACATCAGGGGATTTGATGTGGTTCCCACATTCAAGGCTGACAAGCCTTTTAAAAAATTCTGCTGTTGTTTCAGGTGCCTGCTGTCCTTCCTAGCTCAGTCTGCCATCGATAACTTGATTCGTGCCTCCCATGAAAACCTCCCCCACAAAGAGCCCAGTATCCTTTCCAAGTCGGCTCCAGCCCATGGGTGATCGTTCCTTTGGTGTGGCCCTAAATCCATCGAATGTGCTTTGCCTTGCAGGCCTCTATCTCATCCCCAGGAAGGGAATTCCATTTCCATCCCTACTGCGTGCAAGGCCCCGAGCTGGCAGGTTGGGGAGACAAATTGTCAAATATCCACTGTCAAGAAGCTTGCGCTCTTCTGTGCTGGGGGCAGGGTGTGTGTGAAATACAACAGGGAAAGAGATAAATGAACGTGAGCCACTTTGAAGAGAAAGACAGTGCTAATACTAGTAGGGGAGAGAAGGAATTGAGGAAATGTTCCCCTGAATCAAATCATAAAGAAGCTAAGACAGAAGGAAGAAGTAAAAAGTCTTTGAATTCTATCCATTCCGCTCCAAAAACAGAGGCCATTCTCTATGTCTCCTTTTCTCCCTTTCTCTTCATATCAAAGCTCCTGCACCTTAGCTCTCATCCTAGGCTCTGATAAATGGGGGGGCTTTTCTCCTGGCCTAAACCAACTTCTCTAAATGAGTCTCTGGTCCCTTTCCCTCCCACCTTTTTTTTTTTTTTTTTTTTAAAACAGACTGCTCCTTTAACTTTCCCTGCCTCTGATTCCCCCATTTGTTTCTGCTTCCAATGTATTCAAGTGTCTTCCACTCTGAAAAAATCTCCCAAGATCCTGCCAGCCCTCAACATTCCGTATCCCTTCTGTGTTTCTTGGCCAAATCCCTGGACAGAAAATCTATCTCAACTTGTGTCCACTTCTCCCACGCATCTGCTCATAACTGACACAGATCTCTTCCAAGTGGTCAATTCTCTTGTGGCCAAGCTCCCTGGCTCTGCTCATTCTCAACGTTTCAAGCTCCTCTTTATACGTTCCTTGCTATCACTCACACTCTAGGATCCTGCCAACCGGCCTTCTTTGGGGCACCGCTGCTCTCTTTTGCTGCTTCTCCCAGCTTGCCAGCCATTCCTCCTTGATCTTCTTTGGTCATCAGCCACATGGAGTGTCTGCCTCCCTCGTGACTGGCCATGTCCCAGGAGGCGTGT
Organism: Sminthopsis crassicaudata; assembly: GCF_048593235.1. Taxonomy (NCBI): domain Eukaryota; kingdom Metazoa; phylum Chordata; class Mammalia; order Dasyuromorphia; family Dasyuridae; genus Sminthopsis; species Sminthopsis crassicaudata. The sequence goes on from NC_133620.1 coordinate 22,809,701, forward strand.
GTGCTCCTTCTCATTTGCACCTGATGGAATCCTTGTCTTCCTCCGGGCCCAGCTCAAGGGCTCTCTCCTGCCTTCATCTTTCTTCTCTGCTCCTGCCAAGCACCAGTGCCCTCTGATCCACAGGTCATTGACCACCTGGCATCTATGTGTTTTCTCTCTCTCTCTCTGTTCTGTCCATATTGGTGCATGCACTTGTGTTCTCCTCCACTCGAATACCAGAGTCTGGAGATCAGGGGATGTTCCTCACCTCTCATACATACTCCTAGCACTCCATCCCATGCCCAGCACCATCATGCCAGTTAATAAATGCCCATCAATTTAAATATTGCTGCACTGTCCTGCCTTCTTCCCCAACCCCCCTCTGCAAGCAGTGACAGATTCCCTTCTTTGATCTTCCACTTTTCTACAATGGCTTTTCTGTTGGCCGCCTCTGTGTGGTCTCCATCCTCCATCCTCCATCCTCCATCCCACAGCCTTTATAACCCAACCTTCATGCTCCAACCCGCATGTCCCATCCTTCATGTTTCAGCCTCCTTGCCCCAGCTTCCATGCTCCAGCCTCCTTGCCCCAGCCTTCATGCTCCAACCTCTATATTCCATCCTTCATGTTTCAGCCTCCTTGCCCCAGCCTCCATGCTCTAGCCTCCGTGCCCCAGCCTTCATGCTCCAACCTCTATATTCCATCCTTCATGTTTCAGCCTCCTTGCCCCAGCCTCCATGCTCTAGCCTCCGTGCCCCAGCCTCCATGCTCCAGCCTTCATGCTCCAACCTCTATATTCCATCCTTCATGTTTCAGCCTCCATGCTCCAGTCCCCATGTCCCATCCTTCATGTTTCAGCCTCCTTGCCCCAGCTTCCATGCTCCAGCCTCCTTGCCCCAGCCTTCATGCTCCAACCTCTATATTCCATCCTTCATGTTTCAGCCTCCTTGCCCCAGCCTCCATGCTCTAGCCTCCGTGCCCCAGCCTTCATGCTCCAACCTCTATATTCCATCCTTCATGTTTCAGCCTCCGTGCCCCAGCCTCCATGCCCCAGCCTCCATGCTCCAGCCTTCATGCTCCAACCTCTATATTCCATCCTTCATGTTTCAGCCTCCATGCTCCAGTCCCCATGTCCCATCCTTCATGTTTCAGCCTCCTTGCCCCAGCCTCCATGCTCTAGCCCCCCATGTTCCATCCTTCAGGTTTCAGCCTCCATGCTGCTGGCATTCTTCTGCCGAGCCCACCACGCTCCTGTAGTCATGCCCCATCTTGGCTATTACCTTCATCGTCTGCTCATCTTTGGATTTCTCCTTTTCCATCTCATTGGAACTGTTTCTTCAGGACTTCATTCTTGAGCGCTGCTAACTTTCCCTTTCAAATTTTATTTATTCAAGGCATCTCATCTATTTTTCTCAATTGCTGATATTTCTCTGCGAAATTGGGGGGGGGTGCGTATCAGAAAAGTGTACAAAGCATGTATTCTGGAAAGTCTGAGAGGAGAATATTGTTCCCAAACAGGGGATCCTCAAGGAATGATTTTTTTCCCAAAGGAGTTAAAGATTCTTTTAAGAGAATATTACTACATTCTCTCTCTAACTAGAATCTACTCTGGGGATCTACTGGGGGAAAGGACTCAGATTCATGGAAATGTGGCTTAAAGGAAAGCCCACTGTGTCAGACTCTCTCTAATGATCTCACTCAAATGATCGAGTGTCTCCAAGCTGGATAGATGGGCCAGACCTTTCAGGAGCACGGGATATGGCTGGAGATCCCTTCCTCTGGATCTTGAAACCAAAGCATGATTGTTCAGCCAGTGGTAATACCTCTGTTGGCCTCTCAGTTGGGAGGGAGCAATAAGGTCCCTGAAGTCAGACTTTCTTCAGTGTCCCCAGCTCCTAACAGACGCTTGAATAAGGAGCAATTTAAGGGAACTGAAATTAATTCTCCCCCCCCAAAAGTGACTGTGAACACCTCTGAAGGGGTTTGTGCAATGGGCAGGGTCAGAAAGACCCTTTAAGGCATCCCCCTCAAGGATTCCGGTTCTAGGTCCTGCTGCCTTGCTGTTGGGCTTTCTTCCTCTCCACAAGGCAGAAGGGGAAAAGGGCGGCTGGGAATTCTTCAGCCACACCTTGCCCTCTACGTCAAGTCCAAAGCTCCTCCGCTCAGAGCCCCCGACTTTGAAGGCCCTCGTCCATCCCATCCAAGCCCTCCTAACCGAAGGCCACGAAGGACCAGTCCCCCTCTCCCTGCCCCTTCTCTGCTTTCTGCCTCAGTGCTTCTAGTCACAATGGCCAATGCTCTTTCTTCTCGGCAGCGATCATTCTAAAAGTCAAACTCAAATACCAGCTCCTCAGAGAAGCCTTCCCTGACCCCCTCCTCAGCTGATAACCTTTGTTCTCCCAGCCCCCCATCAGATCGTGGCCTGAGTGGGGCAAAGAGCAATGCTCCTCTCATCCCTTCCCCTGGCTTCACATCCATTTGTTTGAGCCCTCAAATGTCTCCTCCTCTTACCTTATCTCCTCCTCTCCCTCCCAAAAAGAGCAACAAGACTTGAGAAAGGGAGCAGCTCTAGTTTGAACTTGGATCTCCTCAAGCTCCCAGTGCAGGACTCTCCAGCTAGCCCCACATCCGGACCATATGCCGCTGGAGGAGACCCATCACCGGGGTGCAGGTTTGCCCCTTGGACCCCTCCCCCATCTGGCTCCAGCCTGATTACACGCTGCCCCCTTCACACAAGCTAAGATCCAGTCAAACTGGCCTCCATGTACACATTCTCTCTCCCATGGCCAGGCCGTGCCCCCACCCACAATGCACTGCCTCTAGCTCTGAGTCCTCGGCCTCTTTCAAAGCTGGAGTCAAAGCAGGGCCTCCTCCAGGGAGGATTGTTCCTTCCCCCACTGACCACTGGCATTATGGGGTCTACTTCGTCTGTTTTTGTATCGACCCGAATGAATGAAGCACCCCAGCACTCATGTCCTAAGCGAGACCCTCCCCGCTCTCCGGGAGCTCCCATTCTCGTTCCAGGTGTATGTGCTGCCGCCCCTATGGAATGGAAGCTGACAGCCAAGAGTGCTTGATCCTTAACCCCTGTATTCCTAGGGCTTGGTACAGTGGCTGGCCTAGGGCCTGTACCAAACAGATGCTGACTGAGTGGCCAGCTCAGGTTTGAAAAACCAAAACTTCCCTTAAGAGTTCATGGATGCCGGAAAGCCCCGTGGACCCCGCTGAGAGTTCAGCAATCATAATGTGCTCTGGGACTCAGCCGGGTGCACGGTTTGGCCTCTGTCCAAGCCTGGCCACCGAGGCCTAAGGCTGTGCCCAGCTGACAGGAGGGGCTACTCTAGAGCCCTGGCGCTGGCGAGCGGTTGGGTTGCCCGGGTGTCAGAAGCTCTGAAGGGGCAGAAGCCACAACCTGAGGGCTATGGTTCAGAGGAGGAGGAGGAAAAGGAGGAGAAGGAGAAAGAGGAAGACAGAAAGAGAAGAGAAGAAAGAGGAAGAAGAGGAGGACTGAGCAGGCTTCCAGGGACGTTTATCAGTCCCCTCCAGGAGAACCAGCACTAGGGAAGGGGTGACCCTGGTGGTATGGGCAAAGGGGGAGAAGCTTTGTTTCTGGTAAGAGCTCTTTTGTCACTGAGTGTGAAAGCCTCTTAGGAGACTCAGCTCCCTGGAAGGACCTGGTACTCTGACCAAGCCCTCCTCCAGGAGCCTCTGGACTCCCCCTGTTCAGAGCCCTGATTGCTGTCATTGTGCCCTTGGGAGAGGAAGGGCCCCTGGAGCCTCCTGGCTGGCTGGGGAGGACTAGTGGGGCAGTTGGCAGGCGAGTCATGGAGGAGTGCTCACCCTTTCCGGAGGGTGGCTCTTGGAACCCTCGCCCTCATTGCTCCTCTTGTCTCAAGACCAAGGAAGAACACTTGAAGAAGAGACATGAGGCAGAGCATGTGCTGGAGCGGTACGCCTGACCTGGGACCATGCCCCCCAGCCTTGGCCCTCTAGGAAGGTGACTCCCCACCACTCACCCCGGACGGCTTCCCTGATCAGACTGACGTGGTAGGTGGAGCACCTGAGCAGCAGGTCCTTGAGCTCGGCCACGGCGTGCCGGGAGGGCCGCTGGAAGGCCAGGACACAGTCCTTGCTGTGGATGGAGGTGGGCCGGATCACCTCGGTGCGGCCGTGTTTGTAGGCGGCCGTGCTGCACGGCTCGTAGGAGGCTGCGATCTGCCCTTTGATTTTGAAGAAAGCCATCTGGAAGGCGAGCTGGATCATGGCGTCGGGGCTGATGCCCTCCTGCTTCAGGAAGCGCTTGCCCTCCTTCTGAAACTGCACCAGCTTGACCAGGAAGGTCCGCACGCCCATGTCGTAGTTGGCTCTGGCAGTGGCGATGCCCGCTTTCAGGGAGTCGTTCAGGTGGAAGTCGAGCTTCTTCACGGCTCCGGGGGCACCAGCGGTCGGGGGCACCTCCTGGGGCCGCACGGCGGGGGCCTCCGTGCTGTCCTGGAACACCTCCTTCATGAAGCGCAGCATGGTCAGCACGTCCCCCCATGAGTGCTCAAAGTTGATGGCCGCCGAACCGTCCTTGGTCAGGATCAGGTTGAAGGACTTGTCATACCAGCGGTTGTGCCCATTGCCGTACAGCATGATCTGCGTGAACTGCTCGAGGTCCTGCACCGGCAGCTCGTCCAGGCACAGGCTGAAGATGGCCGTCTCCACCTTCTTGAGGGCCTCCTGGTTGCCATTGTCCAGGAGCGCCTGCCTCAGCTGTGCCCACCTGTCCCGCTTCTCAGTTGTCAGGTACGCCAAGGGGAAGTCAGGCACAGGGCTCTCGTCAGAGAGGATGTGCTTGAGGTTGGCGTGGATTTCTGAGATCTGGATCATGGTTCCATCGCTCTGGAGGATGTTAAAGATGTAAAAGTTGCCATTCCTGAGCACCAGGAGGTGCTTGGCCCTCTCGTCCGTGAGCAGCTTGTCCTGAGCCAACTTGGGCAGGCGGGAGGTGCTGAAAAGCCGGAAGTTCTGGGACATGTCCATGGGGTAGACGTTGAACACGGAGGCCACGTGGCACACGAAGGACTTGGGGATCCAGCAGATGCCATTCTTGAAGAACTTGGTGTCTGTCTTCTCCGGGTAGATGTGCAACACCTCAGGCTCAAGCGTACCCGTTCGGAAGGCCCTCAGGAACCTGACGATCGAGACGGTCATGTTGGTGGCCCGCGTCAGCTGCTCGTTGTACTCTGCTTTGGGGTCAGGCTGGAAAGCCAAGCCCACGTTCATATTGAACACAGGTGGATGGCGACGGCCCAGATAGGAATTCAGCCACACATCTGGGGACAAAGGAGAGCTGTGAGGTTAAAAAAAAAGGGGGGGCAGCAGCAAGAGCTGGACAGTGGTCTGGAACCCTGGGCTTTAGCCTCAGCTTCAGCACGTGGCCGGGGCCTTCCCAGGGCCTCAACTTCTCCCTCTGTAAAACCAGGGATTGGAACTCAGGAGCACCAGGTTTGGGGTGAGAGGAGATGGATTCAAATCCCTGCTCTATCATCACTCCCTGGAAAGACTCAGGCAAGTCAGTTCCCCTCTCTGGGCTTCACTTTTCTTGTCTGTAAAATGAGGGCAATTGGTCCGGACCTCTAAGGTCTCTCCTATGGTCTCTGAAATGCTTTCCACTTCCCTGTGCTTCGATTGTATAGATTCATGGAAAGACAATGGGTAGGGCCAGCTAGGTGGTGCAGTGGGTAGAGCAGCAGCCCTGAGGTCAGGATGACCTGAGTTCAAATTTGACCTCAGACACTTAAAACTTCCTGTGTGACCCTGGGCAAGTCACTTAACTCCAATTGCCTCTGCAAAAAAAAAAAAAAAAAAAAAAAAAAAGACCCTGGGGATCTTGGTCCCAAAGGCACTCAGGCAGAATGTCCCAGCACCCTTGATCTGGTGCACCTGCTAGCCTCTGGTTCATCTTTTCAAAAACAGCCTAAGACGATTGATTTCATCTGGGTGTCTGATGCCGACTTCCCTCTATTTGATCTCTGCAGGTCATTGTTAAAACAAAGCCCCCGGGCTCCCCAGCCAGAACATATGCAGGGGCAAAGCCCAGTCCCTCAGGAGAAATAGTGCCACCCATTGTTTCATGGGAGCATTCCCTTTGCCACATGTTTTGGGCTCAAAACAGCTGCCCGGCTTGTGCTTCTGGGGTTACAGGAAACAGGCTATCTGTGGTCCATACTTCTTAGTGGCTAGGGGCTGACCAGGGTGCTGCTCTAAGCCAGGGTGCTGTTCTAAGCCAGGGTACTCTGTTCTAAGTCAGGGTGATGTTCTAAACCAAGGTGATGTTCTAAGCCAGAGTGATGTTCTAAGCCAGGGTATTATTAAATAAAAGTCTCCAAGCCGTTCTAAGCAGTAGCTATTGCTAAGCATCATGCAAAGCTGGGGAGATCTAAGAAAGGCCCAGTGAAGCCATCCCTACTGTGGAACAGAGAAGACAACATGCAGAAAGCTACATCCAGACAAGCTACAGGTGGGGTAACCAAGGGCAGGAGCTAGAACAAAGGGGGAGCAGGAAAACCGTCTTAGGTGGGAGCTGAAGAACCAGGGCAGCCTGGGAGGGCGGGGGTCACGGCCAGAGATGATGGCTAGAGACAGGAGAGCAAGGAGGCGGGGCATCCCTGGGCCACAGTGAGACCCTGAAGAGATGGGGAGGGTGGCAGGGCCATGCCTAAGGCCTTCAAAGTCCAACTTGGGTTCCAGAGGGGACAGGAAGTCACTGGAGTTTATGAAGAACAGGAAGGTGTGGGCAGACCACCAACAGGAGGATCCTCAGACGGCTGGAGGGGGGAGGCAAGGCGGGCAGACCCAATGCAGCTACAGCAATGGTCCTGGGGTGGGAAACAAGGTCCAGGGAGCAGAGAGTGATGGGGGCCAGGAGGGGAGGGCCACTGCAGGCGTGGCAGAGAGGCGGGGACCACTGATCTCTACATGCAGTCTTCCCGAGGGCCGGCCCCTGCCATGAACTAGCCTCCTCCTCCACCCATAGGCCAAAGGGAGGGAGTGGGGCTCCTGGAATGGAATAGATTCAGGCTGCATGATGAGGGAGGGTGCACGGCAGGACCATGGACTGCACCAGGACAGCTACAGAGTCCAGCGCCACAGTCAAATCCAGCCTCAGACACTTCCCAGTTGTGTGACCCTGGACAGGTCACTTTACCCTGTTTGCCTCACTTTCCTCAGCTGCAAAATGGGGTGATAAGAGCACCTCCCTGCAGGGCATTGTGAAGTACTGGGCCTAGTACCAGGCACATGGTAGGTGCTTAATAAATGCTTATTTCTCTCCATGTCCAGAACTCCTTCCCTGGAGGCAGAGGCCATCAAAGTCATCGGTGGGGAAGGGGAGGGCTGGGACGCAGGTGCCCCCACCAACACCCAGGCCACCTCCCCCTGACCGAGGCATCGCCTCCTACCTGAAATGTAGCTAGTGTGCTGACTGTGCTGATCGTGAAAAACCAGCATTTCGTGCAGCTCTTTGCCGAGGCCGTTTTGAAAGTTGTAGGAGAATTCTTCTGTTCTCCTGAAAAAATGGAGGCCAGTGGCTCACGTGCTGGCTTCCAGGAGCACATGAGCAGGGCTGCTCCTCCGCATTCCGGTCTCTCCCCCTCCTTTCCCAGCCCCCACTCCCACCCTTCCCTGCCTGGGTTGGTGACCCCACTAGCAGCCCATCCTCCAGCTTCCTCTCCCTGGGCCCCTCCTCGGGAGGAATCAGTGGGAGGGAAAGAGGTCACCCCAGACATTCCCTGTTACTGAGCTGTCGATCAATATAACCTGAGCTAGCCTAGAAATCATGGGCCAAGGCTATCGCTAATCAATCTCCAGAGAACCTGGAGTTGGCTGGGGCTTCGGGCAGCCAAAGGCCCCACTGGAAAGGAAGGCCTGTGGCACCTCCTCTGCCCCTGTGATTGCTGAGGGGGGCATGAGGGCAAAATTCTCTGCACTCGGGCCGTTCCTTACACAACATGGAGAGTTTCTCATTTCTTTCTTTCTCATCTATACCTGAACTGATCTTCAGTTAACAGAGGCTTCTGTGCTCTCAGGTACCGTCCGATAGAGTCTTCAAGTCTGGGAATGGGTAATCTGAAGAGAAAATAGGTCCATTAGTCTGGTCCAGCTTGGGCCCAGACTCGGGAGAGGAGGGGCTCGGGAAGGATTCTCCCGCCATCACCAGACCCAGTGCAGGGAGGAGAGGGGGGCTGCACAAGTCCTCGGAGAGCTCACTGCATTTTATACCTCCACCCAAAGAACCTGCCACCCCAGTCATCCAGAAGGCAGATCCCAATTCAGCAAAACTCACCAACCCTTCCCCCAAGACCAACGTTCTCCAGTGCCCATTCCAAGAATGGGAAGCAACCTCATTTCCAAAACATAGAGAGAATTGACTATAATTTATAAGAAATCAAGCCATTCTCCAACTGAGAGAATGGTCAAAGATATGAACAGACAATTCTCAGAAGAAGAAATTGAAACTATTTCTAACCATATGAAAGAGTGTTCCAAATCACTATTGATCAGAGAAATACAAATTAAGACAACTCTGAGATATCACTACATACCTCTCAGATTGGCTAAGATGACAGGAAAAGATAATGAGGAATGTTGGAGGGAATGTAGGATAACTGGGACACTGATACATTGTTGGTGGAGTTGTGAATGGATCTAATCCTTCTGGAGAGCAATCTGGAACTATGCCCAAAAAGTTATCAAACTGTGCATACCCTTTGACCCAACAGTGCTACTACTGGGCTTATATCCCAAAGAAATACTAAAGAAGGGAAAGGGACTTGTATGTGCAAGAATGTTTGTGGCAGCCCTTTTCATAGTGGCAAGGAACTGAGTGGATGCCCATCAGGTGGAGAATGGCTGAATAAGTTATGGTATATTATTGTTCTGTAAGAAATGACCAGCAGGATGATTTCAGAAAGACCTGGAGAGGTTTACAGGAACTGATGCTGAATGAAATGAGCAGAAACAGGAGATCATTATACACTTCAACAACAATACTGTATAAGGACCAATTCTGATGGACATGGCCCTCTCCAACAATGAGAGGATCTAAATCAGTTCCAATTGATCAGTGATGAACAGAACCAGCGACACCCAGAAAAAGGACACTGGGAAATGAGTGTGAACCACAACAGAGCATTTGCACTCTTTCTGTTATTGTTTGCTTGAATTTTTGTTTTTCTAAGGTTTTTTTAACCTTCTTTCTAGATCTGATTTTTCTTGTGCAACAAGATAACTGCATAAATATGTATACACATATTCTATTTAACATATACTTTAACACACTTAACGTGTATGTGACACAGGAAACCTCTCTTCTAGAAGTCAGTCACCTTGAACCCAGATTTCTTAATCCTATCTCGCCCTAGAAACCAACCCCACCTCTGTTAAGTACCACTAATCAATCTTTCTAGAGAGTTCAGCTGACACTAACCAAATTTTCTATAGAGATAAACTAATAATAATAATAATTATAATAATAAAAAGAATGGGAGGCAATCTTTGCAGAGATGGAGGCTGGAGATGGGATGATGAGTTTGGGGAACACCAAGGAGAGTGAATATCCAGAGCAGGAATGAGGGAAGACCCTTCTTATTTCTCTTCTGTCTATACCTGGTCACTACTGTTGATACGGGCGGTGGCCCCTTTAAGATTCCTTTTCTGATCTCCAACCCTCTTTGGGACTGACCTTTGATTTACAAGATCTGGACAAAACCACCCTTTTGTATTTCAAGGGGAGAGAGCCGTATCTGAGCTAATTTGGGCTGTACCCAGCCCCCATTCTAATGATCTGCTCAGGTTTCCCAACCCCTACATGGTAGGTTCTGGCCCTGAGGAATCAACCTGGGACTCCATCCATAGGCTCCTTCAAGCAAATAAAAGAGCCAAGCTAGAATCATCTCTTGGCAGAGAGTTGAAACATGCGAGCGCCCATGCTTTGCATCACAGACTCTCTGTCCCGCCACTTTTGGTGTATTTCTTCCTCTATCTAACTCCTTTTGCTAACCAGACTTTAACCTTACTTCCAAACCCTACAATAAACCTCTTTTATCAATCTATGTCTTCGGGCCTGTAAATTCATTTACAAGGGACTCTCCCACCGCCACTACAACTCATTTAACTTTGTATCCTTGTGCCGAATCCAAAGGGGAGCTCCATTTGACGACCCGTACCCCGAACCTGCCACTAGACCTCAATTAATCCTAATTTTTATTTAGGTATCCCTTAGCTAGACCTCATCATTGTCACATCACAACGTCACATAATTTTATTCCAAATATTTTGTTTTATTTGTGTTCAAATCACTCGATCTTACAGCCATAGGAACTGAGTCCAACAGAAGGGAAATGGCTTAACTACATCAAGCTGAACCTCCGGGCTCTGAACTTTTTTTTTTTTTTTTTTTTTTTGACCACTGCTCACTGCAGGCACAATAATCCTTGTCCAAATACTCTCCAAAAGCTCTTCCTAGCTGACTGTCCAGGTTAGCAACTGAGCGTGAGGCAGCTGTACTGATGCTGCTGGACTCTGTGAAGTCCAGAAGGGCAGAGCTGGAGCAAGAACTCAGTTCTCCTGACTCTGGGTTCAGAGCTCTGGATCCGGCTGCCAAAGCCCAGCCACTCTGAGCATCAGAGAGAAGGATCTGAAAGAGCTTTCCCAAAGCTGCATCTGGCCAGAACTGGCCAAAGGCCAACCACCATTGCAAAGGCATGGAGGCTGGAGACAGGATGACCAGTTTGGACAGCACCAAGGTTCTCCCTGTGGCCGGTGCCTTTCTAAAGATGCCGAAGTTTTAGTCTCTTCATTTTTAATTAATGTCTTCATCTACTGTAGTACGGGCTGGCTCCCTGGAGGGCCTCGGGGTCAGCCAGAATCAGGATAAATTAAAGTCCTGGTCTTTAGAGGAAGAAGTGAAGGAGGCAGACAAGCAAAATCCTGGATCCTGGAGTCCAGATCACCAGCCTCTCTCCTCCTCATCCTGCCGCCTCCTACCTCTCTCCCTCCGCCCTCCAATCCTTGCCCTAAGATTATCTTAGCACCAAACATTCCTCAAGCTCCAGGAGTGAGAAGAGCCATTTATCCAAACATATGCTAATAGAGTCATTGTCTCCCAGCCTAGAGGTAATTAGCCTTAAGGGCTCGGTTATCTGATTGAACCACACCTTTTGGTAGTTTCAGCCTTCTACAATCCACCTTCTGGGAAGGGCATCCTTAGCCTCCCAGCCTGCCTGCTTCCTTCTGACAGAGCTGGCTGACCTCCCCGACCTCTCTGAGCAGCCCCACAATTGGACAGCGGATTGGTTGCACCGGAACTGAATTCTGAAATCAATGCCCATCCTGCAAGCTGGGACTTGTCCCTGGCAGATGCCCCTTCCACTGGTTCCCTCAGCTGGGCAGCTCTGGTTCCATAAGCTCGCCTGTGGGAGGCAGTTCTCAATGAATTCATGACCCCTTTGATAAGGGCCATCTCTACATCCGGGCACATCAGACCCAGCCAGCAGTCACGGACAGTCACAGATGCCGTGGGTGGCCACGCTGTGTTTCGTGTCTGTTCTTTGCCGCCTCTGGGAAGGAGCCCTGGGGACAGAAGACTTGGGAGTGTGGGCCTAGTGCCAAAGGGGGCTCACCTGGTCCCCTGAGAAGAGTGGCCCGGCAGGGCCCAGCCTCGCCGGGAAGGAGGGGCCACAGGGCAGCCCGGGGGTCACTGGGAGGGGCCACTCACAGGTGGAGTCAGTGGGAGGGGTTAGATGCTCTCTACCCCTGCTCTAAGTCTGAGCCCCTCCTCCCAGGGACAAAACCCAGGGAGCCCAAAGCCAGGGTGGGCATTTAAGGTGCTGTCGGGTCTTAGCATCTCAGGAAGTCTCCTGTAAACACTCATTGGTTAATGGGCTAAATAGTCCTTGAGGGCCGGTCACACCCACTCTTGTGGCACAGGGGACGCAGCTTGGGCCTGGAGCTTGGAGCCAAGTTCAAGTCTGACCTCAGACAAGTCACTTCGCCTCTGCTTGCCTCAGTTTCCTCATCTGTAAAATGGGGCTGAGAGTCCCTCTCTCCAGAGGCAGAAAAGCACCCGGCACAGCTCAGAGTGTTACACGGTGCTCTTCCTGATGACGTCATTGCAGACTGCCGTGAGGGAGGACATTTTCAGCAGGGGGGCTCCCAACCTGCCAGGGAGCACCATGCGGGAGCCCAGCACCACGTGGGAGCACAGCACTATCTGACCCACCTGAGCCTAGAGGAGCACTGTCACTGCCTCTGAGGACTCTCAAGGACCTGTCTGGGCCTAAGGGGAGCCCAGCTCCGAGACCTCGCAGGGGCGCCCTCTGGCCGCCTGTGGAGCGAGCAGCCAGAGACGCGGTGCCCGGCTGGACCTGAACTCGGGGCTGCCAGGGCCCGGGTCGCGGGGACACTTAGCTTACGCCCCTTCTGTGCACCAGGCACCCCAAACCGGGTCATGCAGAGTCCGGCCTGAACCCCGCCCCCTCACTAAAAGCCCGGTCCCCTCTGGCTCCTCCTCCCTGGGCTATGCTGGAGAACGGGACCCTTCCCTCTGGGTCAGGCCCCGCCCCTGGCCCCGCCCCCACGCGGGCCCCGCCCCGCCCCCTCCTTCACCGGGGCAGGCTGTCCTGGTAGTGCAGGGTGGGGACGATGCTGGGGACCAGGCCCGCGTCTGCGCCGCTCCTCTTGCCGCCGGTGTCTCGGCCGATGTCCCAGAAGGCGACCCCGAAGCTCCTGCGCCAGGGGCGGCCCTGACGGCCCAGCTGATGGCGAAAGAGGAGCCCGAGCAGGCCGGGCCCCTGGGACAGCGCCATGGGGCCCGGCCTCCAGGTCCCGGCCCGTTGTGTGGGCAACCGGGGCGCCTGCGCAGTGGCGCCTCCGCCCGCCGAGCCCGGGCCCCGCCCCCCGCCGCCGCCACGTGCCGGGCCGAAGGCGCCTTTCCTCGAGGCTGCGGCCCTGGCTGCGCTCACCTGCCGCGTCCGCCGAGCTTGCGGGCCACTGCAGCTCCCGGATCTTTTTCGGAACTCCTCTTGCCCGCATCTTTGTCCCTGGGTGG